>NW_018240512.1:0-950 GCF_001263595.1 Phalaenopsis equestris | reverse complement strand
GAGAGAGTTCAAATGGATCACAGTTCCCGCCATACTACCGCACAGCGAACTCGACTGTCGAGACCACCGAAAACTAGTCGGCAGCTAAAATAAAATGAGGAAACACGAAGGATGTCGGGACCTACGTACGGGACGGACGAAAAAGATAATTTTTAGAGCGCCAAAAAAATAATTTTTAGAGCGCCAAAAACTAATTTTTACAAGGCTTTTAAAATTTAAAAATTAACTTGTGATCTTATGACCGGCTCCAATCCAACCCAAAGTTACAAATTTTCCAATAACACAATAAAATCAAATAACATCACATAATATTCGAATAACACTTTATTTTTCACAAATAACACCAAGAAGTATAAAATAACTCCACGGAATATTCGAATAAAATGCTTAGAAGACCAAATAACACAGTTGAAATTGAAATAACGCAGAGAATATGTCGAATAACACAGCCCCAAGTCAAGTAACATGAGGAAATATTTCAATAATACCGCAAAGTAATCCAATAACACCACATAATACTCAAATAACACTTTATTTTCCATAAATAATACCGTGGAATATAAAATAATACCCTGAAATTTGAAATAACGCTAATGGAATATTCCTGCAACACAGCGGGAAAGCTAAAAAACGCGGAAGAAATAAATAATGCAGAGGAATATTTCTATAGCACAACAACTATTTCCGTATTACATGTGTTATTAGAGTTTTAAAGCACTGAAAGTTGTGAAAATAAAGTAATTTCATTTGTTTTTGTTAACTTTCACGAATGACATACTTTTTTTTCATGTAATTTTCCAATTTTAATTAAAAAATATTGAATTTAAGAATAAAGGTTAGCGTTTGAGTTAGGTCGGGCAGCGCACACGTTTTTTTTAAATTTAAAAATAAAGTTTCTGACGTAGTATTTTCTCGTAAGTTGAGCGGCGAGCGCGAACGTGCTCTCGATA
>NW_018240511.1:0-410 GCF_001263595.1 Phalaenopsis equestris | reverse complement strand
TATATTCATTTGCAGATAAGCCTAGTTTGTTGCGTAAGTCTTGTAATTCTATCTGTAGCTTACCAACGCTTCTCCATGCGATTAGAAGCTCATATAAGCGCATAGCGTACTTACTACCTAGTTTTGCTACCTGAGATAGCTCATAGCTAGTAAAACGCTCCTCTAGGCGCGTTATAAGCGGCACAATAGCAGGTGAAAAGATTAGTTGTACACTTGCTTCATCTTCTGTGTACCCAATCTGTGACACCCATCGACTTGTGATATTCGTTACATTGCCTTAGCCGAAAGCTCTTGATAACTAAACTGCCTAGCAAAAAGATCCTTTGATGCGTCTTTTAGTGCCTTATAAGCTGCATGTTTCTCTACATTGAAGTTCTGCATGTAGCTTGATGCGTGAATAGTCAGCGCAT
>NW_018240510.1:0-1289 GCF_001263595.1 Phalaenopsis equestris | reverse complement strand
TACAAAGTTTAAACAGTAACTAGTAAACTATTAAATTATGTTCCTATGATGAAAATTTCTTATGTGAACAAACATCTTTCCCATTATAAAGACATTTTGGTAAAGTTAAATAAGATAAATGGTTCTAATATGTATTGTGACAAACAAGAGCAGTTTTCATTCTCTACCCTGATACAGTGTTATAGAAAATCATTGGGTAATCCCAGGTTTAGTTCCTAAATTTGTGGATAGGCTAGGAGGATATTGGCTCCCACTCCAGGCTCCCACTTTCCTTCACTTGAAGGCTAACTATCTCTTGGGTTTTTAAACACTATGACTGAATTGGGAATTTTAGTCTGTCACCCTAAAGATTCTCCATATCTACACCCAACAAAATATATTTTTCTATTTATCTGCGCTTAATTCCATGAATGAAATTCTTCTTCATGGAATTGAATGTGATCCTCACTCTGATGTAGAACTCATACTCCATTTCACGGATCATATGTTTCATAACACATTTTAATAATTCAGTTGGCTAGATTGAAAAGTAAATTAAGTTCGGAGTTGAAAAATTATCACAATTTATTGTATATTTAAATATTGACACATCCATATTATCTCTTCATTTCACCATATCTAAGAGTAGGGAGAAAAATAAAATAAACTACTTAGACTTCATGAGAAAGATACAATAAAACACAAATTTCGTATATAAAAGAAAGTTCATACAATACTAATAAACAAACAACACTTATCTGAAACTCTTTCTCAAAGAAAATCCCTTGTAGCCTCTTCTAGGAAATGTAGGAAGAAGAAATCTCTCACTTTTTACCTTCTCCAACACTCTTAGAGAAGAATTCACACTTAATCTCACCACAAAACTCTAAATTATAAGAACAATGGACTCTAAATGGTTGTGGAATGAAAAAGTGGAAAAATGTGTGTTGCGTAGAAGGTTGAATTAGGACGATGAGATGTCAGGAAGGGTCACTTTATTGATTAATTCCTAGAGTCGGTTCTCAAATAGATGCCTTCAAATACTCTTCAAAAAGTGTCCAAATTTGTCAAATCTTCTAGAAAAAGGGGCTGAACTGACATTGGCGCCGTCAGCACCCATTTTGGTGTTGTCGGCACCCATTCTGACGTCGTCTTTGCCAGTGATCCCAATTTAATTTGTTGCTCTCTATCAAATGGCACCATCGACGCTGAGTAAAATTCACCATCTATTTTGTTGGTCTGCGTCGTTGGCGCTGCTCTTAGGCTGTCGGCGCTAAAATGCCATTTTGACTCTAAATTCCATCTTTTTT
>NW_018240509.1:0-238 GCF_001263595.1 Phalaenopsis equestris | reverse complement strand
ATATTTCGACTTTAAATTTCACATTTCTTAGAAATGTATTTTTTTGGTCTGTGATCAAAATCTTTTTAATTGAAGAACAACATCAACAAACATTTATCCCACTAAGAGTCTATTTGGGGCAGCTGCAATTTATTGAATAATATGCTGATAAGCTGTTTAAAAATAACCTGCTGATAAGCAAGGTGTGGTGACTATTATAATTTTTTTTATTTTTTTGGAAAAGTCAGACCGTTGCCAG
>NW_018240508.1:0-3200 GCF_001263595.1 Phalaenopsis equestris | reverse complement strand
GCCTAGCAGAGGAGGTCAATGCCGGAGTGCCTATCAATAGAGCGTGCAAAAAAGGAAAAGGAAGAAGAAGGAGGAGCTTTCTAGCGTGTAAGGGCTCCGGTCGAGCCCTAGCAGAAGACACAAGAGTGATTCAATAGTGGACGTATGTAGGAGGAGATTGAGCTGAAGGAGAGAAGGGATGGGCATGCATACGAGTTCCAAACAGTGGAGGATTCCCTCATGTGATTTCAACCAAGAGAGATAAGGGTGAGTTTTAATTAAGTGATATAATAATTATATAAATAATTATTAAATAAATATATAATTATAAAATAGAAAAATAAGCAGGATTACATAAAGTTAAATAATGAAATGTTTAATTCTTAAATAATGTAAAGTTAATAGTTAATTAAATAATATGAATAAATTAAATTTTAAGTAATATTAATACCTTGTTTATTATAGCCATTAATTTTAGAAGAGTCGATGCAAAGATAAATCAAATAGTAAGTTAATCAACATCGATGTGAGCACTATTGCTGTTAAATTTATAATAATATTTTATTTCTTCTCAATCAATTGCATTAATAGTTATTGAAATTTAAAAAATGTGAAATGATTGTGATATTGATTATGGAGGTCTACCTTGGAGTCTAAAGGCCTTCGTTTGAGTAGAACTAAAACTGAATACATGGAATGTAATTTTATTAGTAGCAGCTCTAGTGACAAAAATGTAACTATGAGAAATCAAATTATTAAAAGGTGTGGACGCTTTAGTTATCTCAGGTCTATTGTTCTAAGTGATGGTGATATTGATGGGGATGTTGTTAGTAGAATTCAAGTTGGTTGAAGTGTAGGAATGCTTCGGGCCTATTGTGTGATATAAAAGTACCGCTTAGATTGAAAGGAAAAATTTATAAGATGGTGGTGAGGCCTGTAATGCTATATGACGTTGAATGTTGGCCTTTAAAAGAGAAGCATAAAACTAAGTTAAGTGTTGTCGAGTTGAGAATTATTAGGTGGATGAATGGCTTTACACTTAGACAAAATGCGAAATGAATATATCCGTGATAGGGTTGGTGTAGCTCCAGTGACAGACAAAATTAAAGAGAGTCATCTTAAATGGTTTGATTACATTTAACACCGACCATCTGATGATCCGATTAGAAGAGTAGATGTTTTAGATTCGAATTATGTTAAAAAAAGCAAAGGTAGACCTCGGAAAACTTGGGCATATTGTATAAAAAATGATCTTAATTTATTAGAATTAAATGAAAATATGACACTAAATAGGACGGAATGGAGAAAAAGGATTCATGTAGCCGACCCCACTTAGTGGGATAAAGATTTTGTTGTTGTTGTAACTTCTCACGGAAATAAATAGTTTCCTAATATAAATTCTAACAATTAAGATCATTTTTTATACACATGCCCAAGTCTTTTTAGGTCAAACTTTGTTTTTCTTAACATAAGTTGAATCTAAAACATTAACTCTTCAAACCGATCAAATGGTTGACATTCTCTCTCTAATCTTGTATGTCACTGGAGCTACGCCTACCCTTTCACAGATAAATTTGTTTCATATTTTATCTTTAAATGTCAAGTCACTCATCCACCTAAACATTCTCATCTCAACAACACTTGACATGGTTTTATGTTTTTCCTTTATAGGCCAACATTCTGCGCCATAAAGAATTGCAGATCTCACCACCATCTTCTAAAATTTTCCATTAAGTCTACGCGATAAATTTTTATCACACAATAGGCCCTATGGATTTCTCCACTTCAACCATCTAACTTGAATTATGCTAATAACATCCTCAGCTATTGAAACGGTTCTATTACAGGGGGGCATGGGAAATGAAAAATTTAGGAAGAGGAAGGAAGGGGTAGAGTAAATGAATAAAAGGGAGAGAAAAATGAATCGAGCAGTCGAGAAACCGAACAGAGGGGAGAGGAAGTGAGTCAGGAAATGAAGGGGATTTCTACATGCTATAAATTGAAGAGTGGGGAGACAGGCGAGATCGTGAGATCGACTTACCTGGAGAGTCGAACGGCAGTTGGGCCTTCCCCATGCTTTGATCAACTGAGGTCGGCGTCAGTGGCTGATGACATCTCCGTCAAGTGGAGGCAGCGTAGGTAGCGTGCAGAGGAAGAGAAATGGGATGAAAAAGGTTCGTGTGAGAGAGACGAAGAGAAGCTCTGGAGCAATGTGATTCTCGCAGAAGGGTTCTTCATATGGTGTAGAGCTCGTCCAAGGTAAGGGTTATTAAATTGATATTAAAACTTAATAATAATGATAATAATAAGATATTTATTATAAAATTTAGCGAGATTTCATAAAGTACTTAAATAATGAGAAATTAATAGTTTATTAAAATAATAAATTAATTAAATTTTTATCATGTTTAGGAGTTTCATTTTAGAGAAAGAAAATTGAGTCAAAAGAAAGTAGATTGTCTATCAATGAGGTGAGTACCCCACCCCTGTTCTTAAATTATAGTATCATTTTGATATCTCTTCTAAACCAGTTTTATAGATTATTAATTATGCTTGATTTATACAATCGATTGTTCTATTATAATTTTTTTATCAATCATTTTGATGTAATGCTTATAATCTCATAATATAACACTGTCATTGTCGGTCTCAAGCCCGGATGCGAAAAGTGGAGGGTTGCGTTAGGTAGTCGACAGCCAGCGTAAAACTTATCGAAAAAAAATCATGACATGAATCCTTTTGATCATTGTGTAAGTGTTAGGGCGTCCCCTGGAAGCGATGTGTTGTATAGTTTGAATATAGTGAAAAGTGTGCAAGGGCCGCTACACCGGCGCCCGGGTGTAACGTTAAATAACCAAGGGTTCCCAAATTACGGGCGAATGCAAGTAAAGAAGTTAGTCCATGAAACTAATGAAACTAATATTATGATAGAATCTTGGAATATATGTACTAGTTGATAGTATGATTCATAAGAAAATTAATATCTTATGTATTCAAGAAACTAAGTGGGTTGGAGAAAAGGCTAACGAGATTGATAATTTAAGTTTTAAATTTTGGTATTCTGGTAAGAGTCGCACTAGAAATGGTGTAGGTGTAATTATAGATAAGAGTTTGAAAGATAATGTTGTAAAAATTTAAGATTATCATTGATACTAAGATTTTTAATATTATAAGTGTTTAGGCTCTTCAAGTAGGTTTAGATACAGGGTCTAAAAATAAAT
>NW_018240507.1:0-257 GCF_001263595.1 Phalaenopsis equestris | reverse complement strand
TACTTGGGAAACATGATCAATCGTTCTAATGCCTCCTGGATTGTTAATTTTATGGGTTTCTCCCTCTCTAACATCCCGCTTAAATATCTGGGGTTTTTTCTCCTTAAAGGTAGGAAGAGAAGTATACACTTTGACGAGGTTGTGGAAAAGGTTCAAAAAAGAATTTTGGATTGAAAAAACAATTTCCTTTCCTTTGGGGGTCGTCGTACACTGCTTAAGAGAATACTTCAATCTTTTCCTTTATATATTCTTCAAGT
>NW_018240506.1:0-240 GCF_001263595.1 Phalaenopsis equestris | reverse complement strand
GTTCATTCTTCTTATCCACCTCTTCGAGCTTTTTTAGATTTGGTTGTTTAAATTCTGGCTTCTTCATCAGACTCCTGAATATTTTAGGTATAGCTTCATCCTTGAAAGAATACACAATTTTCTGTCGCTCTGACAGGGATATTTATTTATCCCCTGTCTGCAGTGATCCCTCTTGAGGCGGCCGCTGGTTGAATTGATTATTCTATTTCTGAGAGTACTGTGACAAAGACTGGCGATGCT
>NW_018240505.1:0-624 GCF_001263595.1 Phalaenopsis equestris | reverse complement strand
TTTATTTAAAAATTTATAATTTTAATTTTTTTTTTATTTAAACAAGTCACTCTTGATCCCAATAAGAATATATATATATATATATATAAATAAGCCCTAAATATCAAATTTCCCATGCATGAAATGTGTGAATTTTTCAAAATTCAAATGGTGATATTTTTGATGTGATACAAAAAAATTGGGGTATTATGATTATGAGCAAAATATAGGTCTCAAGTAAATAGAAATGAGTTATATATATGTAAATACCCCAAAAAAAACTATGAATTGAAGATATTATTATCTTGTTAATAGAGATTATCAGGATGTCCATGAATATAGTCGCATTCATTTTATTAAAATTATCAATATAGCAGCATGGGCAGTATTTTGTTAGCAAACTTAGCCTATTTTCTATATATTTTTAAATGACATTTGATATTAGTAATATATTAATCTAAAAGAATTTAAAGAGCATTTTAAATATTTTATGGAGATGATGAACATGCCCCAAGTCTTTTCTTTTTTATTAATAAATAAAAATTATCCACACCAAATCAATGTTATCTTATTGTCCCGAAAAGTTTGAGCTCTCCCTCTCTCTATCTCTCTCTCCCTCTCTCTATCATCCCCGACCATCGTCTC
>NW_018240504.1:0-2430 GCF_001263595.1 Phalaenopsis equestris | reverse complement strand
TGTCAGCCCTTCTCGACATTAATTAAAAATGATGCTAAATTCGTTTAGGAAGAGAAATGTCAGTGGGTCTTTGAGAACGTTAAGCAAGAATTAATGAAACCTCTGGTTTTGGTAGCCCATATCCCTGAAAAACTGTTGATATATTATACCGCGGTCTTAGACGACTCTCTCAGAGCCCTGTTAGCTCAGGTCAATGACAAGGGTAAAGAAAACACACTCTACTACTTGAGTCGCAGTCTAATACCGATGGAGGTAAAGTATCCACCTATTGAGAAATATTGTCTAGCTTTGACTTTCGCTGCCCAAAAGCTTAGGCATTACATGGTTTCTCATAAAATTACCCTTATTTTGAAAGTTAATCCATTGCAATATTTGATGACCTGAACTAGACTTTTCGGACGTTTAGCAAGATGATCAATGATTTTATTACAATTTGATATAACTTTTGTTCCCCTCCGTGCTATAAAAGGACAACTTTTAGTAGATTTTCTCGCAGTGCACTCACTTCCAAGTGGGTGCCCTCTCAAACGTGAGCTACTAGATGAACATATACTGCGAATAGAATCGTCCAATGTCAGACATTGGGAAATATACTTCGATGGAGCTTCATCAACCATAAAAGACAAAGGATCAACAATAATTATACTAGGAAAAGTAGGAATTGGTCTGATTTTCATCACACCAGATAAGGGTATGTTGAGATTCTCGTATCACTTGACAGAGCCGTGCACAAACAATGAAGCAGAATATGAAGCATTGATCTCTAGATTAGAATTGACAATCTCAATGGATATAATAGACATTGCCATTTATGGAAACTCACAACTTGTCATCCAACAAGTTGTGTTATAATCACTATTAGAAATTCCAAACTCATTTTTACTCAACTTGAAGCTCTACATATTGGTCATAACCTCTAGCACTTAGTATAGGACTATTTTTGTTGAGGTCTAGTCACTATGAGGAAGCTCAATGAGAGGTCCCATAGGACTGTTTGACCTTAGGGTTGACCCTGGGTGTTGGTTCAGAGCTAAGGCACTCACTACGATCACCTCACTCACAATCACTCACAAATACAAACCCAAAGTTCCTTGACATTAATCCCTTAATCCTTTGGGAGACTCATGTAGATGGTCTCCTAAACCCACTGCCCCTGGGCTAGGTTTTAGCTAAGACCAGCACATAGAGGACCCAAATGAGGTTTCCATTGGTCCATGGCTTATTTATGGTAGTTAGCTCCCTAATTCTACCAAAGATACCCAACTTGACCTTTTGCCCCTAAACTCCTCCAAATTACCTAAATATCCTTGAAACTCTAAGTTTGGCCAAAATTCCAAAATTTACCCAAAATACCCAAATTTGTTCAAAGGTCATTTCAACCCTTTTGAAATAACCCAAATTATCCAAAATTGCCAAATTACCAAAATACCCCTCCTTAGCCAAAAATTGCCAAAATTCCCAAAAATCCCAAAAAATTTCCAAAACATTCCAAATATTCCTAATTTCATTTTTCTCAACTACCACATGACCCAATTTGGTCAATTTGAGTCATTAAAAGGCCCAATCTCCCCAAATTCACCTCAAATGTCCATCAAATTGGTCTCAATTTCCCCCAATTTTAATCCTAAACTTAAATTCACCTTCCATGTGACCAATTTAAACCAAATCCAAGCTCAATTGGCCCATGGTTTGAGCCCAAGTTTGATTTAGGTCAAAGCCCCAATTTTGGCGACATGACCTAATCTCACCCAATTAAACCCATAACCCACTCAATTTGCCACAATTTATGTTGAAAAATCTTCATAACATTCCTAAACATCAAACTTGACCTTCAATTGGCCTTGGTGAAGCTTCAATTTCATTTAATTTCAAACTAAGTTAAAAGCCCCAAAATTTGCCCCAAATTGGCTATGACTCCAAATTTCACCAAATTGATTTCCTTAACCCCAAAATTGGGACCTAATTCATGTTGAAAACTCTTCATCACATTCCTATTGACCATTGTTAATAATCAATTTGGACATAGCCCAATCCTAGCCCAAGCTAGACCCAAGTCTAGCCTAACATGCCTAAATCCACCAAAATTCAAAAATCCTTCAAATTGAAATCCCAATTGAACTCAAAATCCTTTACCAAAAATGTTCATTACAATCATCTGCATCAAATGCATCAATCAATTAGGACAATTAACATGGCTAGCCTAGCGTAAGCCTAAGTTTTGGTCATTTGCACCCACTTGAACCCATGCACCAAAATTGACCTATACATTTCAAATTGGTCAAGGTAAGGCCACCACAGCTAAATTTTGGACCATATTGACCAAGCCAAACCCCGTGGAACCACCCAAATGAGCCATAGACCAAGGGATCTGATTCCAAATTTGCTTAAGCCAAACATATTTTTGCCAAAACTAAACACCAACCCATTTAA
>NW_018240503.1:0-814 GCF_001263595.1 Phalaenopsis equestris | reverse complement strand
TAAACATACCTTAAGGGAAAAATGGTAATTTTAGGCCAAATGAAAGGGTAAATGGGTAATAAATGACCTTAATTGATATGCCTAGATGATTGAAATATAAAAAGGATAAATGGTAGCAACCAATCTGACTTTGGTCTTATGAAGGATAAATTTGTAATTTCACAAATTAAGGAAATTTGTTAGAGTACTTAAATGAGGAGATATTAAGGTTAGGGGTTTGAATTTGGAAGATCATAACCCAGTAATTTAAAACCAAAATAAATAATTTTTAGAATAATTTATGATACCTCATAAATATTTAAAATTTTCTAAAATTACAAATCTGCCCATTAAGTTTTAAAGGCTTAGTAGTGAATTAGGCTTAATCAAAATGTTGTCTAATAAGGTTTAGAAAATGACCTGTAATTAATTTAAAACATTTTTTAAAACACTACAATCCCATCCTTAAAAATCAAGCCGACTAAGTTTCTTAATTAAGCCAAATTGCCCCCAAGGGCCTTTACATGCAAAATTCGTAAGTGAAACATCAAATGATAATTACCCCACTTAAAGAGACAATCAAAGCATCAAGTTTCATTGAGCATAAGGGTATGAATTGGGTGAACCGCATAGCAACATAATAAGGCCAAAATGAACTTGAGAGAATTTGAGGGACTTTGAAATGTCTAGGGTATTACCCAAGACTTTTTCATGATCCTTTGGGAATCTCAGAGGACAGTTGGACATATTAAGATTTGCTTGATGGAATCATCCCACACAGATGAACAAATTGGACCTCCAAAGTATGACATAGGGTTTGGTAGACGCACTTCAA
>NW_018240502.1:0-869 GCF_001263595.1 Phalaenopsis equestris | reverse complement strand
TATATATTCAAAGTTAGGTGAGAGGCTATTAGAGTTTCATCTAGTACATAGGTGTGAACGAACTCATGACCCTAGGGGTCTTATAAATTCTATCAAGCAAAACTTCAAGGTAGGCGGAGCGCGCGCGCACACACATACATATATGAAGAACATCCTCCTTACATATGAGCCAACTATACTCACCATTTATTAAGTTGTTAAAAGTGCATGGAAGTCAAATTTGGGGGCTATACTTTCTTTATTCTAGAGATAGTTTTATGTCTAAAGTGATGTTAATATACCTCACTTCATATTCCCTCTCACCCTTTCGGTTGACTTATTTTATGTTGAGCGTTAAAAAATTAGGGATAATTAAGTACTGACGAGCATAAATATTAATAATTATAAATTAAGCACCCAGGTGATTTTTTTAAACTATCGAACTGATGCATTTACGCTTGCCACCAAGAAACTATTAAGAACTTGTCAAAAAATGATAAATATGGTTAGTATTTTATCATGAATTTTGATATTTAAGTGAGATTTTGAGAAATGAACGAAAGAGAACGGTTGATTTGTAAATAGCAAGTTTCAAGTAGTCTTTGACAAAAAAAAAAAAAGATGGAAATTTGAAGTTTGAATTTGAAATGAAAATCAAAATATTAAAATATGCAAAGAACTCTACTTTAAATTTAACCATTATTTGTTTATAGAAACTTACAACTTTAATCTTTCTATGATATAACTTAATGATGACTTAAATGATTTCATTTGATTGTTTTTAGGAGCCATTGGTTGGAAAATGATTGTTCAATCAGCTTTATTAAAGCTACTAATTTATTTGCAGCCGCTCTCATGCATGATTGGATCACTACTTTATTAAAAGTTGG
>NW_018240501.1:0-1205 GCF_001263595.1 Phalaenopsis equestris | reverse complement strand
AAAAATGTCCTAATGAATTCTAAGTGATTAGGGGAATTCCCACTTATTTTAAACCATTTTTTGTATTTTTTTAAATTTTGATTATTTTAATTATTTTTAATTTAAAATATACTTTAAAAATGAAATATTTTCAAAAAAATGGGCTTTATTTTTATAAGGTGCCCCTGATCACAAGGAACTGAGAGAAACAATTTTCATAATTTTTCTAATCATATTTAATTTAATATAATTAGTTTTATACAAAAAAGCAAGGCTTTCTTAAAAATTCATTTTAATACTTAGTCTAAGTCAAACAATTTTGATATTTTTATAGTGAATAAACATGATTTTTGGACAGTGGAGAAGTGATTTGTAAATTTTTGATAAATGTATAATTTACATAAATTAATATAAGATATATGCATTTAATTAAGTATAGAAATTCATAAAATGATTCAAAACATCACAATATTTTTCATAGAGTTCTCTGGCCACAGGAAATCTACTAAAATTATTTCCATAATTTCCTAAGTGATATTTTGATTTATATAATTCAAATAGCCAAAATGGTCACCTTGGCTTGAAAATTAGGGCTAGAAGCATAGGAATGTCCCTTGACCTTGAAAAAATCAGAAGACATAGCCTCTGTGATAGGGAATGAACCCTCAAAAGCTCAAGCCATGATGAGCAATGTTTAATCATGGGAATTGAAATACCACAAAGGGTATTTAATTCATTAAAAATCAAGGAATAAGAAAATAATTTTTATTTTTAGTTCACATTATTCTCCTCTGTTCACTGAGCAAGTGGGTATTTTTCTTTTATTTTTATGATTTTTTTTATGAAAAGTTATGAATTTTTAAAGATATGTTATTTATTTAATTAAGAAAAAACATTAATTTTCTATTTATCCCAATCACGAGCCACGTCATCCTCGTCTTCTCCGAAGCGTCATGCGTCATTTTTTGGTTCGGTGCCGCCATCCGACTCGGTAGCCACACATCTCACTGTTCACACACGAAGGTCCATCCGACTCAATCTCCCCCCCCACTCGACACCCGCTCGATCCGTCGGCTCTCCGTCATCGTCCCCGATAGCCAAAACCCGTGATCTGTCCAACTTTAAACCCTAAGATCTCGGCCTAGACTCAACCAAATTGCTTCGGGTTAGTTCCTACACCTTCATCTACTCAAGACGAGTACATTTATACGGTTACATTGCTATGA
>NW_018240500.1:0-749 GCF_001263595.1 Phalaenopsis equestris | reverse complement strand
TAAATCCATACACTTCATTTACTTCTTCATTTGGCAAATCCAGATGTAAGAATTTGTTGTGAGAACATGTAAGAACCGGCTGGTATTGTCTCATTTAACAATTTATTGCCTCTGTCAACAATTGGAAAGAATCACATGAGGTTGTATTAATGAGAATGTATCATATGATTTAGTGCAAATAAATAGGGAAATATTCATTGAAGGGTGTAAGGTTAGAAGACTTTAAAGTGAAAGGTTAAATCCCTCAACTTGGTTTATTGTTTTATATTATGATAAAAGATGTTATCCCCTAGGTGGAGGGAATCAAGGGAACTTTAGAGTGAGACCTAGCCTAACTTCAGAACTATTCAAACTTCAAATTAGCCAATGTTCTTTATAGCATTTCTACTAAGGATAAATAATATTATTGCTCCTATTTGACACAACACAATTTGCATACTTTCACAACAAAATTCCTATGCTTATTACTTATTCATGATAAGAAGAAAGATATTTTTCTTATTAAATGTTTTTCATCTACAAAACTCTAGTTATCTTTTTAAGTTGTTACTATTTTTTCAAAATAAAGAAAGTACCAAAAATATTTGAATTTTTATTACTACAAAATATATTCAGTTTAAGTAATTGTCTTTTTAAAAATAGAAATTTTTCTGAAAGTGCATATTGTATAAATTCCTAGTGCGTTTAATATTCATGTCTTAATTAAAATGTCCGATATTACATGATAACGATACATATACTTGCGTAGT
>NW_018240499.1:0-586 GCF_001263595.1 Phalaenopsis equestris | reverse complement strand
TCTAATCAACTATAACATGCCCCATAATATTTAAAAAACTACAAACAAAGGGCCACCTGACTTGACATCATAACTGGACACTCTAGAAAACCTAAAGTCGTCACGGTAAGGAGCTTGGAGCTAGCATGGTGGGCAACACGACCATCTTCAATAGCAAAACCTGTCTTCCCCAGCTAAATCACTCCTTCCTTAGAATTAAAAAACTAAGCCATATGATTTTGGGGTTGTCTTCTTATGCAACAAAAATCCTCACCTCATCTTTAGGCCTTTATACAACTCTACTGTACAATATAAGCTTTAACTCGCCTTAGGATTCCGGGGTTGTCGTTGATCAAGACCTAATTCCACACATCTTTCAGGCTATTTGTGTGATCGTTCTACACAAATGTAAGCCCTAATTAAATATAACTGGCAAGATGTAACACTTAAATAATTTTACCTCAAAATTGAAGCCAAACAATAGGATAGTTTGGGAGTTCACCGAGGTTCTCCTCTTGATCTATGACATCGCCTAGTTCTTCCTCCTTTGACAAATAGACCCTCCATCCTCTAAGATCTTATGAGCTGATGGATTTCCGGGGCGAAA
>NW_018240498.1:0-413 GCF_001263595.1 Phalaenopsis equestris | reverse complement strand
TTTATTTTTTTATTAAATGAAATGAGGGATGGAATTCAAGGAAATGTAGGAAGCTATAAGAGAATATATACAAATTAAATCAAAATATTCTTATCCAAGTTTATTCAAATTAAATATTAATTTTTTTTTAATTTATAAAATTCACTTATATATTTTTCCTATATTATTATTGCATAAAAATAGTATTTATTAAAAGTACTTTTTAGTATTGTTATTTATTTAAAAATAGTTTCAAAAAGAGACCCATCCTTGATAAAATATTTTTAATTAATAATAAATGATATCTTGCCAAACTCATAATATATAACATTTTTTTAAAAAAAAAATCATTATAATTTAATTATCAATTCATTAATATTTTATCTAATTGTACATATTTATTTTTATTTTTTAGTATTTAGATATAGATATTA
>NW_018240497.1:799-1017 GCF_001263595.1 Phalaenopsis equestris | reverse complement strand
AGAATAAGATTATAGTTAACTATTTAAAATAAAGGGAACTATATTTTGGGAAGTATTAAGAATCTAGAAATTCATTTGAGAAGAAAAGATTGGGGCTCAATGATGTAAAAAAAATAAAATATTTATAAGGTAAAGGAATGCTTTGAATTTCAAATTTAGGGAAAGAAATGTGATGTTCAAAATCATTAAAGGCTATCCAGATATATTAATCCTCACTT
>NW_018240497.1:251-775 GCF_001263595.1 Phalaenopsis equestris | reverse complement strand
AGAAAAATATATAGGATTGAAAGCAATCTGAAAGCAATCCAAATGAAAAAGAAAAAAAAATATGAAAGTGAGGAAAAGCTCGAGGAGATGCCTAATAAAAAATTGGCTTCACTGGACCTACCTGAAAGGAAAACCTAAATACATTCTTGAACTTATATTTATGGATTACATCTTTTACTAGTAATGCTCCCATAAAGTTTCTATCATTTGAATATTCTAAGTAACTTAATATTGCAACATATAGTCATTCTTGAAATGAATAGAAAACTAGAACTCTTAAACTTGATGACTAGATACTCTTGTAGCTACAAAGTTAATTTAATTACTTGAATTTTTTCTGAAAACCTCAATATGGTATTTATCTAAATCAAACTTATAGTATTTCTGAATTGAAACTTTACTACAATAGATCATAAGTTTTACATAGTACTAAAATTACTTGAGGACAAATAATAGTTAAGTTTTGGGGGATTTTGACCAAAGAAAAATATGTTGAGATTTTCATACCTATTTTATACTGTTTT
>NW_018240497.1:0-241 GCF_001263595.1 Phalaenopsis equestris | reverse complement strand
AAGAAAGATATTTTTTATGTTTTGTTGCAGGAATGATGAATTAGGGTCATTGGAGCAAAAAGATGCAAAAATGAGTGAATTTGGAGCGAAAAGGGCCAAAATGTGAAGATTTGAACTAGGGCGCCGACGACGAGCCCAACGGCATCGACGACGAACTTTTCCTAAGACTCCAGATTTATTTCACTTAGAAGGCCCGCCAACGGAGGCCTCGAGGCTGTCGACGGCGAGCTCGGCGGTTATG
>NW_018240496.1:0-577 GCF_001263595.1 Phalaenopsis equestris | reverse complement strand
AAGATACGACAAAACTTGGATTTCATATATGAAAGAAAAGTCATGCAAACTACAATAAGTAAATACATCTTATCTCGAATTCCTCCCCAAGTAACTCCTTGAAGTTCCTTTGAATCTCTTCCTTTCTTTACAACAAATAGAATTCTCTTTCAAAGCAGTAAGGAGGAAGAAATCTCTCACTTTCCTTCCACTCTTACAATCTCTCGAAGAATTCATCACAATACCTAACCCTAAATTACACTCCCCTGGACTCCCGTAGATCTCTCGACACTTTCTGGACACTCTAGACTCCCTCTTTTTGGCCTCCAAAATATTTCACTTAAAGTTGTAGAAGGGTTTTCAAAAGTTGCCTAAGCGTGCCTTAAAAAATCATCCACATTCAATGCATCTATTGAGAAACCGTCGTTCTAGCCATCGGCGGCCTCGATAGCGCCGTCGGTGGCCTTTTAGAATATTTAATTCTGGACTCTCGGGAAAATCTTGCCGTCGGTGGCGTCGATGGAGCCGTCGGCGTCCAAGATCAAATCGTCATATTTTGGTCATTTTTTCTCTAAATTCGCTCTTTTTTGCATCTTTT
>NW_018240495.1:0-295 GCF_001263595.1 Phalaenopsis equestris | reverse complement strand
ATATATAAATGTTATTTTTTGTTTTGTGAAAGTTTTTAAGTGTTAAGTACGTCATTTAACTATTTAAAATTATGTTTATAAAGATTAAACGGATATCATTTAGGCTTAGAATTGATCAAAATCAAAAAAATACGGAATTTGGACTTAATCAATATAGCCCGCCGAGGGCGCCCTCGATGCCACCCTCAGCGGGATTTTCCCGAGACTTAGGTTCAAAAACATAATAGAGCGCACCGACGGCGCCATCTACCCCACCGTCAGTGAGATCGCGAAAATACCTCTTTAACCGTGATTT
>NW_018240494.1:0-414 GCF_001263595.1 Phalaenopsis equestris | reverse complement strand
AAATTTCATTACCCAGCAAATCCTCTAATGATTTATATGTATAGGAAACTCCTAATATTACAGACTAGTTGAAGTAAAATTTTGAGAAGGAACTGCAAAAATTCCAGAATGATGAAAATACATAAAGTATTGAGGTATGATTTATATTTAGAATCTTTCTTTCCACCTGTATCATTCCATATTGAAAAATTTAAGTTTGGGGGAGAGAAGAAAAATAGTAACTATTATATGTTCTCAATTTAAATATTTTCAAAAATTATTAATATGATTTTTTGTAGTGAATTTAATTCAGATAACTATATTTTGTAAATATTTAAGTATTATGGTAGATTTAAATGAATATTTTTATAAAAAAGAATTAATTTTATAGATTTAGATGTTTAGTATAAGAGAATAAGACTATAATTAACTATT
>NW_018240493.1:0-912 GCF_001263595.1 Phalaenopsis equestris | reverse complement strand
GGAAGTGCAATGTCAATATATCTCATTCCTACCACATTCAGAGCTTCTCCATCTACTAGATATAATTTTCCAAAGTCATCTGCAACATAATTCCACATAAATTCTCGATGGAAAGTTGTATGGAACGAAGCTTCTGAATCCAGTATCCAGTCATCAACAGGACTATGAACTGCCAGCAGTAGTGCATCATGTGATTCTTCAGTTACCACATTCGCACTGTCAATCTCCTTCTTCTGAAGATTCCTGCACCCCCTGATGTGGCGAGTTTTCCCACAATTCCAGCAAGTTACTTGTTTACCAGGCCTTGACTTGCTCCTGCGTCTGTTCTTTGATTTTGATCTTCCCCTGTTTGAGTTTCTGTCAAGTGATCTCCCTTTAGAATCAACATTTAGTGCCGAACTCAAACCTGAGATCTCTCCAGAATCTTTTCTGCGCACCTCCTCAGCCAAAATCAAATCACGAATATCTTCAAATTTCAGTTTAGATTTACCTGCAGAATTACTGACAGCCATCCTCATAGCTTCCCAGCTATTTGAGAATGAAGCCAACAAGATCAGTGCACGTATCTCATCATCAAATTCAATTTCCACAGACGATAATTGATTTGTGATGGTATTGAAATCATTCAGGTGTTGTACAACAGACGTACCTTCCGCCATCTTTAAATTGAATAACTTCTTCATCAGATATACCTTGTTATTCGCCGATGGCTTTTCATACATACCTGACAGGGTTATCATAAGATTCCATTCATTCTTACTTGCAGTCGTCCTCTCCTTGACGATGTTGTGTGCGTCGGACCTCCGACGGCCCTCGATAGGGTCAATCGAATAACCCCCAGAACCTGTCGATCCAACAGATTCCATTCATTCTCATCCATTCTTTCAGATCTTTTCCCCAATAACGGAAGAT
>NW_018240492.1:0-4125 GCF_001263595.1 Phalaenopsis equestris | reverse complement strand
GCTAGGCATGTGCAAAAAGATCTAACTCCTCCTTGTCTAAGTATATAATAGGAGGATCACAACTAGAAGAGTTCCAATTAAAAGATCTACATAAGGACACCACACAAAAAAATGGGCCACTTGGTTAAGGTGTCTAGGGACAGAGAAAAAAGAACTTGATTGAAATCGGTTAGAAAAGCCAAATCAGGTCCATCATAAGGGCGTTCCATCCACATGCAAGCATCCATACTTTGACGAAAGAAGTCAATAACATTCATGTTGTCACCTTGGATAATGATCCCTTTGCATTCAAACATCCAAGGAGTGATGATATTTTTGAGAAAGATAATAGCAACACATTCCACCTGATCTGGATCCTAGTAATGTAATTATTAATCCCCAACAACAAAGATTTCACCCTGCTTGTCTCTGATCACAACTCCAATACCCTCAAGGTACTTATGTTGAAGCGCTAAGTCTTCAGGTGTAGCATAAACTCATCCCTAGTAAAGAATTGGTACAACCTCAAAGGAACAAAGGCATTTCAAAAAACGGTAAATTCCATCTTTAACCCTTTGAGCTCCTCGTCAAGGTTGTTAGCAGCAGAGCTATAACAAAACTCATTGATTCTGAACAATTCGTGTTCGAATCATTCATTAAACGAGTCGTGAACAACCCTTTATTTGATTATGTTCAGCTCATTTTAGCTCAAAATAAGATAATTATATATATAAGTTTAAATCACCATACTTTGCGTTATGATCACGTGGTTCTGTCTTTTATTGTATAAGAATGATGTAAGTTTGAATTTAGCACCCTTCATCAATTTTTCTAATTAATTTAAACGAGTTAAATACGAGCTGAAAACAAACACGATTTTTTTTAGCAAAACACGAATATTGTTCTACAACCCAATGTAGAACAAAAAAATGAGCCGGACACAAAATGATATTCAGCTTGCTCAAGCTTGCTCCTTTACACCCATAATTAACATCCTCAAGGCAACCCTTCATGGCATATATCCTTCCTTGAGTGGCATACATTAATTTCCCATGGGAGATATCTAGCCTTAAAGCTCAATCATAGTTACCAAAAATTGATCTTATTGCGCTACTAGTGACAATACCTGTTGGACACCTGTGCTAACATCATCTCAAATCACCTTAACAGCTAGGAAAACCCGAAAAAATTTGAGCTTTCACTTCTGCTAGCTCGGGTGGAATGTTGTCTATTCTTAAGACCGACAAATAGAGGAGCCAAGCATAAAGACAACTCAGCAATCACTCCAAAAATCAACTTAGCAGCCTTACAAGCCAATATCCTCACCATGCTTTGTTGCTGATTTTTCATCATCGTAGAAGGAAGCCTTGAGTTCCTTTAGCAAATTGCAACCACACGAGTCAAGTGAGGTGTCTGACCCTGATTATTGCCTAAACATTCACTCACCAAAAAATGTTATACAAATTATTTAGTGATTCTACCAACCAAAAAAAAGGTACAAGAAAACAATATCCGAACTCCAAAAATAAACTCCCGTTATAAAAATACCCACAATAATTGAGTAAACCCTATAAAATAAGATGACGAAGGGTAATCAGATTGAATATAAACTATAAGAATCACAAGCTAACTCTACTTACCTCCGGCTTGAAGCTCCCACAACACCCCTATCAAGGACAGTCACCGCTCAAGAAGATTCGCTAGAAGCTACCACAATGGAGTTTGCATTTGAGATAGAAATAACCATCAAGCCTTCTTGCTCGCCAAGTTGAGTTCAAGCTTTATTTGGTGTCAGAGTTTGACTATCAGTAGACTGATACATATGTGTCAAAGACATATTAATTGCTTCTGCACACCTTCATGGGCTTATGAATCTAATTTTTCTTCTCATGAACCTCAAATAAGAGAAGAAAAAGAGCAAAAAAGATTCTTTTAGAAGAATTTAAAGCCGATATATTTGCATATATATCTGAAAAATATGATGTTGAATAAATTTTATATTGAAAAAAAATTTAACAGAATTTGTGAATTACTTCAAATAAATTTCAAATAAATATAAAAAATAAACAAATTATGGTGCCTAAACGATGACAAAGATCCTGATTTAATCCTAAGCATTAATTTCTTTAAAACATTCTCTTCATTTATACAAACTGAAACTGAAATCATATTGGTCACCAATGGTAATCAACTCCACCATCCCATAATTAAAAAACCCCTCTCTCATTCCACCACACCTATTTTTCACAGCTAGCGTGGTGATTATCCCTTGACAAAAACAAGAAAAATGCATTTCCAAATCTATTTAATAATCATTTAAGAACAAATACTATAACCTCTCCTGAAAATTCCAAACTTATTGAGCTTCGTTCCGTTGCAAGTTCGTTATTTAAATCATCATTTTCTGAGAATCCTTTACAATTCTTGAAATAAGATGAACCGATGGCTATAATTGAACCAATTAACCCTATACTTATTATAAGAGTTAGGCCAATGAAGTATACCTCTAAAGATAAAAAAGAATTTCAAGTACAAATACAAGAATTATTTTCTCTTAAATTAGTGAACCAATCAATAGTCCCCATAGTAGCCCAGCCTTTTTAGTAAGAATTTTTGCCGAACAAATTAGAGGAAAAGCAAGATTAGTAATTAATTATAAAAAATTTAATGATAACACAAAATTTGATGACTACTTACCTAACAAAAAAGTATTGATTAATCATATTAAAACAACCAAACCGTTCTCTAAATTAAATTACAAATCTGAATTTTGGTAGATAATGATGCAACTAAATAACAGAGAATTTACTGCATTTAGTACACCACAAGGACATTACCAATGGAATGTAATGTCTTTCAGATTAAAAAATGCCCCACAAATATTCCAAAGACGGATGGATACTATTTTCCAAAAATTATCATAATTTTTTCTCATATATGCAGATGATATATTGATATTCAGTCAAATCATTACCGAATATTTAAAAAATCTTATATTGTTATTTTAGAAAGCCCAAAAACATGAGGTAGCTTTAAGTAAGAAAAAAAACATCTTCCTAACATATATTATAAAATTTTTTGGACTTATAATAGATAAATGATCCATATAGTTACACGAACACATCTTAACAAAAATAGAGCATTTTAAGAAAATAAATAACCAGGAAAATTTACAAAGATTTTTAGGATATAATAATTATGTAGATCTTTTGTTAAAAATCTCGCAAAATTAAGAGTCCCTCTAAAAAAGAAGTTTAAAAAGAATGTCTTGGTACTGAGATGAAAAAGACAAAAAAAAATTTTATATCAAATAATGTAAAAATCTTCCAAAATTACATTTACATACACTTGGAGATTACTTAATTATCGAAACTGACATTTCTGAAATTGATTAGGGAGTTATCATAAAAGTTTGACGCAATAATACAGAACTATTATGTAGATATAGATCAGATACTTATACTACCACTAAACAAAACTATCATATTAACAAGAAAGACTTGTTAACAATAAAAAAATTATTAAAAAAATTTAAATATTTTTAAATGAAACATTTTTAATTAGAACAGACAATAAAACTGTCATTTTTTTCATCAAACAAAAAATAGTAGATTCCTTTACCAAATAAAAGATTAATCAGATGACAAAGTTGATTTTCTGTAAATACATTTGATTTAGAATATATTGAAGAAAATAAAATTTTCTTACTGGTATACTAATACAAGAATTATGCAGGAAATAAATATAGATGATGAAAATAAGAATAATTATGATATAACCGGTGAGACTGAAGAAAAATTTAATCTAGACAACCAATTATCTTGAAATTGTTGAACTACAAATATTTAAATCAGAATGTGAAATTGCAATTGGCAACAACATTCAAAATGAATTATTTAAAATAAAAAAATTATCTCATTGGAGAAATATCAGAGGACAAGTTACCATCTTTATCCGAATTAAAGAAAATTAGAAATTTTGCAAGCCTCAGAATTATTAGAGAAGAAAGTAAAGAAAAAACTAAAGTTTCTTTCTCAATTAATTGACAAGGAAGAACCCTCTTCCTCAAAAACCGAAAGAACCCTCTTCTTCAAAAACCTTTACATATGCAAAAATACTATAAAACACATCCACTAAAAAGATCAC
>NW_018240491.1:0-4444 GCF_001263595.1 Phalaenopsis equestris | reverse complement strand
TTTTTTTATTTATTTATGGAGATGGACAGCTATGGCTGTATCTTGATCATTGCACCATATACAACCCGGTACATATCACGTACGACCTTATCTCATTATGGATAAGAAAGAAAAATCCATATATAATTTATATAAGTTTTGGCGGGTTCAGCGCCCGCAACTCTATCCTAAAGCATGTGGCTGGAAAGAGCTCGCGAGCCTATTCTCATCGCATAGTTTCCACGTCCGCTAGAATAATAAATGTTGCTGAAAAAACAAAACACATGCGTTTTCGAGTAGCGACGGGCTGGTTGGCTGCAAGAGGCCTACCGTCGAACGGGAACATCTGATAAAAGCAATTCAAATGATAATTTGATTTGTTTGAAGATGAATAGAATATGTAATTGATTAATTTTTTTTTTACATTATATTAATCTAAGAAAATTAATAATGAACTAATTTTAATTAGAATACTCCTTTACGTATTTTCTCATCAGACGTATAGGGGGCCTTGGCCTAATGTCCTCCAGAAGGCATTCTTCGAATTCATTTATCATAATTTTTAGTCTTTGGTAGTCGTGATTGGTAGAAGAACTGAATGTCTCATCAGCTAGGGTCGGGTTTGGGCTAGTAGGACAAGTTCGGGTACAAGTCTTGGATTTTGACCCGTTTATTATTTTTCAAGAGCACTCCATCATATTATTATATGATATTCATCTCTTTATGTTTCTGAATCCTCTTGATGACTTAGTAGCACTTCAATTTTTTTTACTTCCATTTTCTTTCATAATTGATCTTCAAATTCATTAAAATTTGGTAATTCCTCTTTTTGTGGAGGCCACCATGTTGATGCTTCATTAAACACGATATTTTTCTTTCTTTTGGTTCTCGTATCCAATCTTTCTTTTGGTTCTCGTATCCAACAAATATATAACAAAAGCATTTTTTATCAAACTTGCTACCTAAATGACTTAGCACTAACACATACCACACATAACTGATCACTTAAATGATTAATCGCAGGTTTGATTCCCCATAATTTATCATAGGGTAGAACAAATCTGATTTTTGCTTCCTCTGATTACTCAATTCATCATTCATTCACCTTGGTGCAACATTTCTTTTGGATTTATATTTCCTCTTATTGAAAAGCACTTCACCTTCACTTATGTGTGAGATTCTACCCAATTATTTTGCCAATGCTTCTAGTCAAACAAGTAGTTTTTCAAAATCTATAAGACAATGCCAAGCTAAACAACCTTATGCTGCAACAACAAGGTCTCTATACTCATATCTAAATCAATGAATGATTTTTCTTCTCATTTTAGGTTCCTCAATACAATTTGTTGGGTCTAGTTCAAAATTTTCATGGCATAGTGAATTCACCTTTGTGAAATATTGATTGATCGCCACATAAACTTGCTTGATGACTAATAACTCATTCAGCAAAAGTTACAATTTTTTTTATCATTGCTCCTTGAGAAATGAGCCTTAAATGTGTCTCATGTTTCTTTGGGTGTTTATGTTTTGATCACGCTCTTTAAAGATTCTTTGTCAATTGTTATCCTCAAGGAAAACTTTATTTTAACTATTTTAATTTATCAATTTGCATAATGCATCATTACATCCTTCCACTAGGTTAATTATTTCACCATGACCAACGATCTCCCAAAGGTCTTATCCTTACAAATAGGACACTATGTGTGTTTCCTAGGTATTGTAGTTTTGATTGTTGATTTTCTTAATTCCTTCAAAATTTGAGCATCACTCATAGTGTTGGCAGTACCTCAACATCATTAGACAAGCTTATCTAAGATAACAAACATTTAAAGTCACAAACACTGCATGACTCAAAGAAACTCACATAATGACAATCCCAACAAATCGTTTTGGAGGTAGACGTCAAATAAAACAACAACCACGAGGCATAGACAATTTTTTTAGAAACCCAACAAACGCGTCTTTAATATCAAATTAAGGATAGAAAAATATTAGAGACACAACAAAGCAACTATTAAAACTTGAAAAAGGAGATTACATGACTAGATATTTAGAAGCACATACTTTCTCACACTACTCACAAAACTACAAGATTGCAATACTATAGAACTCTCTTGAGAACACTTTCTTTTATTCTTCTACTTCTTCTTTTCCTACACACAACTTTCATGAGAGTAAGAGTAATTATAGTTGCCCCATGAAGCTTGAAAAACCTCTTCACTTTAAGAAGCTTCAATGAACTTAAACTCAAAGAAGCTTTTAAAAATTGTCCACTCTAAATAGCCTTAAGAAATTGAGCATTATATTAGCCTTGGGTTTTTAAATTGAGCTGGTGTTGAATCTTTAACAGCTCACTCATGTTAGGAGATATTTAGACACTAATAACAATTAGTAGGAAACTCTTATTTTTTTATAAGAAAATGTCACAATCAACAACAAATATAATAAATATTCAAAGCGGGAAACCCCTTAAGTGAAATGAAGTCAAACTCTTAAAAATTTAGATGCATTTTGGTTTAACGATGATATTTCAATGGAAACCTCAAAGTTAATTGTGCTCATGATAGAGCACACCTAAGACAGGTGACCTTTTGAGAAGTTACACTAACAGGGCAAAATCATGCAGTCATTTGGCCAAAGTGAACAATATCTTGATGGGTGAGAGTTAGAGCCATCACAAATGATACTAAAGCATTACACTGGTTGGAAGATGAGAATCAAGTGTCATACAAAGTGTTATGCCATGGGAGCCACCTTTGTAGAGGCAACCTCTAGAAATATGTCTGCTTAGTGGATGATTTTGGGTAAGTAAACGAACGAGTACTTCATCTACTTAAGTAGGGGAAATTATGAAACCCCTTAAGTAGAATGGAGCTGAACTCTTAAAAATTGAAGCGTCTTTTAGCGTAAAGGTAAAATTTTAATAGAAAATCCAAAGTTAAGTGTGCTAATGTTGAAGCACTCATGGGATGGGTGACCACCTCCGAGGTTGCACTAATCAGGCATAATCAACAAGTCATTAGGTCAGAGCGGACAATACCTTGATGGGTGAGAGTTTAAGCGGTCACAAAAAGTATCAAAGCATCACAACAATCTGATGATAGAAATATCTGCATGGTTGATAACGTTGTAATCGAGTCGAGCTGAGTATATCATAGTTTGAACTTTGCTTGATATAATTATAAGGTGTTCATGTTCAGCTTGAGCTGCGTTCGGTTTTCACATATTGTTCAAGCTTGACTTGAACGACCTAATAAATGAGCAGTATCAAGATTTCATATAAAAAAATATAAACATTATAAATCTAAATAAATAAACAATTAAATAAATCATATGACATTTATATTATATAAGCAAATAAACTAACTCAATGTCATATAGTGCCTATAATAGATAACTTCTCATAAAAATGAATTCTAATACATAGAAAAAATATTAAAACAAGAGCAAAAGAAGATTTAAATGAGCTAGTATTACAAAGTAGCTCGTAATGTGAAATTATTCATTAATTATTGAAATAATTGAGAAAAATTTCGTGCTCAAAATATTGCATCGAGATTCGTGTTGGGTTATGATAATTTGTTGGTGGCGTATCAATAATGAACAAAAGTGATGTTCACTTTTAGAAATTTATCATGTTAAGTTTCAAATAGTAATAATTAATAATAAAATAAATACATCATTAAAAAGTAATATAAAAATATTATTGGCATAGCAATACATTACTGTTAAATATATAACTAAATAAATTATAGCAAATCAAATTTTATTTAAATAATATATCATATGTGAAACTAGCTATACTCAAGCTTCATATCGAGTATTTAACAAGTTGCTTGTTGAACAATAAATGAACAAGTTCGACTATATCCATGTTTAGTTCATTTATAACTCAAGTTTTAAAAAATTGTTCAAGCTTTCTATTTACTAATTTGAATATCCAGCCTTAATTGAGTCGAGTTTGAGTTGTTCATCAAGTGCATTGGTTCATTTACAACCCTAATGGTGGATAATTTTGGGTTACAAAAACTTACGAAAACATCAGTTACTTATGTGAGGGAGATTGTAAAGCCCCTTGGTATAATGAATTTAAACTCCAAACACATAGAAGCCTTTTATTGTAATAGTAGAATTTTGATAAAAAAGTTCAAAGCTAAACATGCTCATGTTGAAATACTTAGGATAAGTAACCTCTTTAAAAGTTAAATAAATGAGATAAAATCATAGGGCATTAGTTTAGAGTTGATGAGGGGAGAGTGTAAGCTGTCACACAAAACAATCACAAAAAGAGTAAAAGTGTATCTCAAGTGATTTGATTGATAGTTAACAATAATAATAATAATAATAATAATAATAAATAATTAAAAAAGACTGATTTGATTGATGGTCAGACTTCATTTTTAAAACATGTTTTGCTCGTGATGAATTCTCAAATAAAAGGTTTTCCTGATTTAGGTTCACAATC
>NW_018240490.1:0-1314 GCF_001263595.1 Phalaenopsis equestris | reverse complement strand
GAACATTCTTTGATTTTTCCAAAGTCATATGAGGTTCATATACAGAGAATCATATTTTTTAGGTTTATGTGCATTATTTGCTTAAAATAATCATGGAAATTAGCATATTGATTATTAAATTCTAAGAAAATTTTGCAAAGTCTACCATGACTAGAGAAACCTTTAGGAATAATATCATGGGTCAAGTCATTTAAAACATCCTTAAATTTTTCAAATACTAAATCACTAAAATAATTAATTTTGAAAAATATAAATATTTAAATGACTTAATTTTTTATCTCTATTGTGATTTATAATCCAGATAACTCCTCATAAAAGTTTCAAAATATTTTGAGTCCATTTAATAACTTAAATTGATTTTTTAAAGATAAATACCACTCTTAACACTTAAATGATTTTTAAAAAATCAAAATATAACTCAAAAAATTATGAAACTTAGTTTTTTGAGTTCTCTGTGATCAGGGCTGTTTTCTAAAATTAAAATAATTTTTAAAATAAAAACTTAATTTTTGGCCTATTTTAAGTATTTAAATAATTAAAAATTCATAAAAATCATAAAAATAATAAAACTCATGAAAATGTTCTAAACTATTTCCTAATTACTTAGAAACTATTAGAATATTTTTCCTGATTTTTAAAATAAAGATATTGAATTTTAAAGCTTAACGAATAATTTTTAAGGGCTAAAAAATGAGTTTACACTAAACTAATTCCAATAAATCAAAGAAAAATTAGAAAAATATAAAATTTTCTTCTATGAGTTCCAAAAACTTTGGGAGATTTTAAAAAAATATAAAACTTAATTTTCACTACCTAAAATATTTTATTTGTATTAAATATCTCAAAAATTAAAATAATTCTAATAAATCATAGAGAATTGAAAAAATTATGAAATTTTGTCGAAACTCTTCTCTTGTTTGGGGCTACATCCAGTAAAAATTTCAAAAAATTATAATGTACTTTAAAATTTCATGGGATTATAATTTACCTTGGTCAAGTTAGGAATTTTCTTTGAAAAATCTTATTTTTGCATGAAAATAAATACATAAATTAAATTAAAATTTGAAAAAATCATTTTTCTCCTTTGATGCCTTAATTGACCCATGAATGAGGTAGGATGAATGGGGTAGGATAAAAATTTCAAAGTCATTTGAATTGAATTTGACAAATTATGAGGTGTTAGAGCCTTAGGGGCAAATGTGTAATTTTGAAAATTTGGCCTTAATTAACATTTAGGCTTAAATCAAGGAGGGGAATGGGTAACCTTGATCTTAACCACTTTATTTGATGCTTGAAACACAAAGGGGTTAATTG
>NW_018240489.1:0-1049 GCF_001263595.1 Phalaenopsis equestris | reverse complement strand
AATTCAAAGAGTTCAACATTAAGATCCATGATTTTTTTCCCAAATTTTTATATTTTCTTCACATACTTAAAATTTTCGGATCTCCTCAATGTGGAAGAAATACAAGGTGAAAATCAAATATTTTTAGCTTGGAGTGAAGCTCTTACCTAGAGAAGATCAAATCAGGTGTCAAAAAGTCTTAAAATTGCCTCCCAATCAAAGATCTTTCAAGCCCTAGGTCAAAAATGGCATTTTTAAGAGGAAGGGGATGATGAATAGTGGCGCTTGACTGACCAAAATTGCAGTTAAAGGTGTTTTTTTTTTGCGAGCTCGCCGTCGGCGAGGTCGATGGTTCATCTCGCCGTCGGCGCTCTATTGAAATTTAAACAAAACTCTCGGGAAAAATCAACAGTCGGCGGCGTCGAGAGCGCCGTCGGCGGGCTCTATTCAAAATGTTCAAATTCTGGATTTTTACGATTTTGATTAATTTCAAGCTCATCGACATTCATTTAATCATTATAGACATAATTTTAAGTGACTAACTGATGTACTTAGCACAAATAAACTTTCACAACATAAAAAATCACATTTATATATAATTTTCAAGGGTACAATATACGTTACATAACACACCTAAGTTTGGTATTTTCTCAGCCTCAATACATTAATTCAGCGTCGCAATCTAAGCCACAACACTAAAAACACTAAAAATAAAAAGCAATGCAAACAGTCTCAACTATACAGAGATCTAAAGGCATACATACAAAGCAATGCAAACACAAAGTTTAAATCTAATCACATATAAACACAAAGGTAGCATAGTAAATTTACTACTCATCAGATTTTGTGTTCGTTTCTCTTCTGAGATCACCCATTGATTGCACATGAACGAAGAGGTTGTAGAAGGGTTAGAATGGAAATTCTTCAGAAGAATCCCCCTCTATCAATTTCATCCTCCTCATCAGTCATATTAAACTATCTTCTAAATGCCCAGAATGATCGAAATGTTCTTTCATCCTCCAGTATAAATGATCAAAGAAATTGAAAATATTATTAATTATATTCATCAC
>NW_018240488.1:0-474 GCF_001263595.1 Phalaenopsis equestris | reverse complement strand
CAAACCCCACACCAAAAATAGTGCCGACAACCTTCTGATGCTCTCTTTTGAGATTGATAATTAACTTTCAATTCTCATTTTAGAATCAATCCTTAACTTTTGATTCACTCCTTTTGAGGTCGGACCCTACCTTACTACGCTCTCTTTTGAGATTGATCATTAACTTTCAATTCTCATTCTAGAATCAGTCCCTAACCTCTGATTCATCCTTTTGAGGTCGGTCCCTACCTTCTGAACACTCTCTCTTGTGATTGATCCTTAACTTTCAATACTTATCCTGGAATCAGTCCCTAACTTCTGATTCCTCACTTTTCACGAGCAGTCCTTAACTTCCGACCCTCTTCTAAAATTAATACCTGAATTTCAAATCCCACCCCTGGGTCAGCAACTACACACTAATTCTTATCTTTTATAAATTCCTAAAATATGATAACTCAAAACCCACTCTCCACTCCCCAGCGAGAGTCCCTACTT
>NW_018240487.1:0-1100 GCF_001263595.1 Phalaenopsis equestris | reverse complement strand
TATATATTAAACTAAATTTAAATTTAAAAATATTACTTTCAAAAAAAAAAAAAGGCCGACAATGTCGGGGTTGCTTTTTTGTCTCAACCTTTCGAGGAATCCATGACGGTGAAGGCTCTGCGAGCTATGGTATGTATGGATCAACCTTTGGGCGGTCTACACATCTGAAGATCATGCTAGCAACTACGTATTCTTCAAACATCCCATACCTCTCCAGGTGGAGGATGCTACACTCTAGGCATTCTGTGATGGCTCTCGTTGATGGTATCCTTTATGGGATTTCTGCATTACACACAGAGCATACCACACATGCGGCATCCCGCACAAAGCTCATCTAGGATCCCTGAAGATGTAGGCTCTATAAATGTCTTCTCATCTAGGATCCCTGAAGATGTAGGCTCTGTAAATTTCTTTTCGGTTTGTCCTCTGTGATCGATGGATTGGTGGAAGGCTCTTTCAAGTTCAGGTCATAGACTTCTTCTTCATGAATCAAAGTAAGCATCATAGCTGCTTCCTTGGCACTTCTCTTTTTCTAGTCACTCTAAGGCTCTGTGCTTGCGATAGTTCTCATTTATACACTACATCCTCCTCAGTGGTGCATCAGTAATCTTCTCTGCGGAAGCACCGACTAAGTCCCCCATCGACATTGTAATCATCAACTGCAAGTGACTGACCCTTTCCATCATGCTCTACACATCCAAAAACGTTTCTTCCTTCTTTCGCTTCAATGTAGATTCCTCTTTGGCAGTGATTCTTAATAGTGGTTGTAGACCTTGTGCTCTCGGTGGTTGACTATACTTATTACGGGGCCTTCGTAGTTTACATTCACTTGATCATAGTCCCAGTCAAAACTCACAGCGCTGCCCTGTGCTGCCTTCTCTTTGTCAAGTGCAAGATTTAAGCTGTCTTTAAGGGAAAAGATCAGTATCTAACCTGACATTTTCTTGCAAGACATGAAAACATCAGCGCGCTAAAATTCAAAACGAGCAAAAATAATAATAAATTATCATTAAGTGAATTTTAGGATCATATAGGTGCAAGCATCTTATTTAATTTAATTTAGAAAATTTCAAAATTAAAGGGAAGATTTAAAAGTAAAA
>NW_018240486.1:0-1314 GCF_001263595.1 Phalaenopsis equestris | reverse complement strand
CCCGCAATTAAGGTCAGGCTTGTAGTGTTTAAAGAGGTTAATCACCAATCATTTTATCTTTTAAATCCGATCAATTGAATTTAGACATCGAGCCTAGGCCACTACTAAGCCTTTAACAATCATGATAGGTGAAATGGTGAGCATCAAAATTTTAATTTAAGTGATATGCATTCTTATCAAATAGTCAAATTATCCTCAACTTTGGTCTTAAGAAAAGTAAACTATCATCTTTTCTATCTTAAGCCCATCACTTAAGGATCATTTGATCTTAATTGGCTTCCAAGTCACGATGATTAGGGAAATTAAGATTTTGTTCATATTATAGAAAAGGTGGCAAGTGAGTTTCTACCTTTTAATCCCATTGTATTTCAATCATCCAAACATGTTCACTAGGATCAAATTAAGATCAAAATTACCCATTTTCCCTTGGTTAATCCTAAATTTTGATTAAGGCACCAAAGTCTAAAATCACCACTTTGCCCTTGAGACACTTCACCTCATAACTCATTAAACATAACTCAAATGACTTTGAGGGTATAGAGTGTCAAAGCCATGAGGTAAGTACAATATTATAGGAGAATATGTGGACTTCTTAAAAATTTAATTTAATTTAAATATTTATTTAAACTCAGAAAATAGGATTCTTTAGAAATTGATTTATTTGATTTTTCAAGATAAAGCTTTTATTTATGAGAAAATTATTAGAGGTTTTTCATAGGTCAGAGAAATACTTAGACAAAATTTCATAATTTTTTTGAATTAAATTATTGTTATTATTATTAATTATTAACAAGTTTCAATGATTTTATTAAATAAAAAAGAATGTTTTAATTTCAAAAATCATTTTTATATTTTATTAGACCTCTCTGAGTTCAACAAACATTAAGTCTGAAAAACTCAAAGAAATAAACTTTTATTTTTATGATTTTTTAATTTATTCATTATAATTTTTTTAATGGGAAAAATAAAAAAAATTCATTTTTAAGCTTTTAAAATTTATTTTTAACTTAGAAAAATTAGGAGCAATATTTCAATGAGTCCCAAGTGATCAGAAAACCATTAGAAACATTTTAAAGTATTTCCTGTATTTTTGAAGTTTTAAATATATTTATGTATTTTAATGATTTTAAATTCAAAATAAAGCTAAAAAATTGAGTATTTTCTCAAAAATAGCCTTTGTTTTTTCCAAGTGCCTCTATTCACAAGGAACTCAGAAAACCACTTTTCATAATTTTCCTAAGTGTATTTAATTTTAAATATAATTATTTTTGTAAAAAAGACAAGGTTCCTTAGAAAATCAACTTTAATACTTGA
>NW_018240485.1:0-265 GCF_001263595.1 Phalaenopsis equestris | reverse complement strand
ATATATATATATATATATATATATATATCATATAATATGTAATTTTGGTCAAATAATATTTTAAATTGAAAATATGAGGCCAAATCGATCCCATATATGTCATAGTTTAAAAAAATGGGCACAACACCGCAAGCGATGTATCTATCCCGATGCATAGACACATTGCTTGCTAATGTGACTCGATTAAATAAACTAAATAATTGATGACATCAATTTTGGTATGCAAAACTATTATGTTTACCAACAAATTTTCCCTATCTAATAT
>NW_018240484.1:0-536 GCF_001263595.1 Phalaenopsis equestris | reverse complement strand
GTAAAGATGAAGAATGTTTTAGAATGGATGTTATATAATATCTAAGTGAATGTTATTTTGAGACTACTTGTGAAGAAAAATCAGAAGAACAAGATATGGAACGCGAGCAAGAAGAGGAATTAGATCAATGTGAAGATCTTTATAAGGAAAATTCAAACTATGTTCGAGAAAGTTTTTAATTTTTGGAGAAATTTTTTAATTTTTGGACATAATACAAAAAGATAAATCATTTTGTCCATGTGTTGAATAACCTCCAGAAATAAAGTTGAAATTACTTCCTGATCATTTAAGATATGCCTTTTTAGGAGATTCCTCTACTTTACCTGTTATAATTTCCTCAAAATTAATAATGGAAGAAGAAGAAAGGTTGATGAAAATTTTAAAAAATTTTAAGAAAGCCTTTGGATAGACAATTGCTGATCTTAAAGGAATCAGTCCTTCAATTTGTATGCATAGAATTCATATGAAAGAGAACTGCAAACCCAGGGCTGATTCGCAAAAGAGACTGAATCTTGTTATGAAAGAAGTTGTTAAGA
>NW_018240483.1:0-296 GCF_001263595.1 Phalaenopsis equestris | reverse complement strand
TAAGAAAAGAAATAGGAGTTTGCTTTGTTGATCTAATTAATTTCTCTCATAATTTCTCTCAAATTAGAGCTGTCAAAAAAGCTCGTTGTTCGCGAACAACTCTTGTTAGACTCGTTACGTAGACTCGTTAAGTGGCTCATGTTCAGCTCATTTGTTAAATAAACAACCGAACACGAATAAATTTTTTAAGCTAGAATCATAAACAACATAAACACAAACTAACTCTTGCTCGACTTATTCTCAAACACTGTATTCTCTTTTCTTAAAGCTTCAGATTGATGACATTTTGGTAGTGT
>NW_018240482.1:0-522 GCF_001263595.1 Phalaenopsis equestris | reverse complement strand
TACTTATCTTTTTGTCTTTTCGTAACAAATCTAATCAGAAAGTGTGAGAGATTTTGCATTAACTTTTATCTTTTTTCTCTATGCACTTTCACTTACATTTTTTTTCTTGTTTCTCTTATTTTTGTTTTTTTCTTTTTCTTTTCTATTTCTTTCTGTAGTTTGAACTCTCCAACTATAAAGACTCTTCTTTTTGTTGGCGGCACGATACATGCTCACTGTACTTATCAAGATGTTGAACCCAAATATGTCATTTACCTCGTGCCCAATGGATAGAGCGTGGAATCCGAGGGAATCAGAAAGATAACGAGAGAAACAAAGAGAGAGTTGCTTCGCGGGGAGCAAATAAGGGTGTTTTTCGAGCTCTGCCAGCCTTCCGAGTTTTGCCTAGGGCTGTCAAAACGACTTGTTGTTCGCGAACAGCTCGTATTCGGCTCGTTAACAAGCTCATGTTTGACTCGTTAATTTCGTTCAATAAGTTAACAAGCCGGACACAAACTAAGATGTGTTCGTTCGTGTTCGGCT
>NW_018240481.1:0-675 GCF_001263595.1 Phalaenopsis equestris | reverse complement strand
TCTCCATTTTCAGTATACAATGCAAAAGTGATTTACAGACCTAGGTTTCTGATTTCACAGGCTGCACAAACAACCACCTTCCTGTGAAATATCTGGGGGCATCTCTTGTCAAAGGAAGAGCTAAGAACATTTAATTTGATCACATAATTGATAAGGTTCAAAGCAAATTACAAGCATGGGAGAATTCTTTTTTATCCAATGAGGGTAGGATCACACTCCTGAAAAGTGTACTATCTGCTATTCCATTTTATAATATCTTGAAAAAGTCTTGAAAAATGAACATCTTGAAAAAGTCTTCTCAGATAGAAGGGATCTTCAATAGATTTATATGGGTTGGCCAAAGGAAGCAAAAACACTGGACAACTTGGGCTACGGTGTGTAAACCCTTCGAGGAGGGTGGGTTAGGCTTCAAGTCCTTCCCCCAAATTATGCACACTAACTTCTGCAAACTCTGGTTCAAAGTTAGATCTCAGTCATCCCTTTGGGCTGATTTTCTTTGGGGCAACACCCCACCCAACTTTCTGTGGGTTTAGGGGATTCCCCCATCTGGAAAAGGATGTTACAGATTAGGAAGGATGTTGAACAAATGTATGTCTGGGAGATTGGTGAGGGCTTGGTAACCCTTTGGTGGGATAATTGATCTTTGGAAGGCTGCCTTCTTCAGGATCATAATGC
>NW_018240480.1:0-1010 GCF_001263595.1 Phalaenopsis equestris | reverse complement strand
TCTCATTCCTACCACATTCAAAGCTTTTCCATCTGTCAGATATATTTCCTCAAAGTCACTTGCAACATAATTTTGCATCAATTTCCGATGGAAAGTTGTATGAAAAGAAGCCACTAAATTCAGTATCCAGTCATCAACAGAACTATGAACCGTCAGCAGTAGTGCATCACAGCAGTAGTGCATTATGTGCTTCTTCAGTTGCCACATTTGCGCTATCATTCTCTTTCTTCTTGGGATTTCTGTAGTTTCTCTTTATGTGGCTAGTTTTGTCACAATTCGAGCAAGTTACTTTTATACCAGATCTTGAATTGCTTCTACCTCTGTGCTTTAATTTTGATCTTCATCTGTTTGAGTTTTTATCTTGTGATCTCCCTTTGAAATCAACATTTAATGTTGAACTCGAACCTGAGGTCTTGCCAGAATCTTTCCTGCATACCTCCTCGGCCAAAATCAAATCACAAATTTTATCATATTTTAGTTTAGATTTACCTGTAGAATTACTGACAACCATCCTCAACTTTCCAGCTATTTGACAATAAAGCCAACAAGGTCAGTGCATGTATCCCATCATCAAATTCAATTTCCACAGACGATAATTGATTTGTGATAGTATTAAATCATTCAGGTGTTGTACAACAGATATATTTTCTGTCATCTTCAAATTGAATATTTTTTTCATAAAATATACATTGTTATTCGCCAACGACTTTTCATACATACATGACAGGGCTATCATGAGATTTACAGTAATCATTTCCTTGACGACGTTGTAGGCAACGAATCTCGACAGGATCAATCGAATAACTCTCAAAACCCGTCGATCTAACAGATTTCATTCAGTCTCATACATTCTTTTTGGTCTTTTCCCTAATAAGGAAAGATGAAGTTTCTTCCCATAGAAGTAGTCCTCTATTTGCATGCCCCAGTAACCAAAATTTGTGCAATCAATTTTCTCGATCTCTAAAACCTTCACTGCATCTGCAATCATCATTCTTCCTCAGATCCGAACC
>NW_018240479.1:0-276 GCF_001263595.1 Phalaenopsis equestris | reverse complement strand
GTTTGCAACATCATTGTACATGAAGTTCAAATAGATTGAGGCCTTACACGTAATTTTTTTGTGTGCTTTTTAATAAGACATATACCCAAGTCGTGCATAATTTCACTTAAGTCTTGTTACAAGAGTTCTCTCAGAATCTTATTGTTCTGGAGATGTAATTAATTGTGAGGACTTAGGGTACGTTTGGGGCAGCTTGTGCGTGAAACACGGCCCGCGGGTCGGCCGCAAGGTTCGACCCGCAGCCCGCGTTTAGTGTAAAAACCCAAACGCAGTTTC
>NW_018240478.1:0-575 GCF_001263595.1 Phalaenopsis equestris | reverse complement strand
GTTGAGCTTGGCCTGAATGGTTCGGTCGGCTGATCCAGCTTGGTTGACTATTTTTGATCCCTAGTAAGGCCTCCATAGGATAGTCGGAGATGCTTTGTGGAACTGGATCTTCTTTTATATCAACTCCATTGAGGGATAGGCAATCGCATTGAGTTTGCTTTCTATTAGTGGTTGGGCGGATTGTGGAACTGGATCTTCCTTTATATCAACTCTATTGAGGGATAGGCAATTGCATTGAGTTTGCTTTCTATTAGTGGTTGGTCGGATACTCTTTATTTAGTTTTTGGCCGTTAACTCGTGCTTGGATCGTTTGGTCGTCTTCTTGTTTGCCATGTCGTTCAGTCAATTTTCACCTAGTTGGATTGAATCTTAGGTGTTTGTTCCTTCAGTCAGGTGGATCTCACAATCTCTTGGAAATGGGCTAGCATCAATCATACTCTCCTCATATAGACAGTTAGATCTTCTTAAGATCAGTGCAGACACTGCTACTATTTTTTATTGCTATTTCTATGATTGCTCTTTTTAGGACTGCTACATTTGCATCATTGCCCTTTAGACCATTTCAAACTAGATTT
>NW_018240477.1:0-1762 GCF_001263595.1 Phalaenopsis equestris | reverse complement strand
TGGAAATTGATATGATGAAGATAGTAGAATCTACAAATGTTAATACATGAAATTAATCAGTTTTGGGTTTTTAAATAGTACATACAGTGGATCTTGGTTTTAGGAAAAGCTTGGTTTTGGGAAGGACAGAATCTGTAAGCTTTGATCTTAGGGATGGCTTAAATATAATTAAGTTCCAATGATTTGGTTTACAGTTTTCGGCAAGCTAACTTGTTTCTTCTCCAAGTTTTAAAGTGTTGTAAAATGAAGGGGTATTTTATTTTCCCTTTGGGCTTGTATTAATGTGCTTATAGCCAGTTTTAACCAAATTTACCACTGCTTAAAATTGCTTTTGTTAGTATTAGAGCTATCATACAGTTCTTTTTTTTAAAAAATTTATTTATTGTGCGAATGGTATTTGGTAATCTGCGAATGGCATTTGGTATTTATTAGGGCTGTCAAAAAAGTTAGTTGTTCGTGAATCGCTTGTTTGGCTTGTTAGGTAGCTTCATGTTTGACTCTTTCGTTAAGTAAACGAACTGAACAACTCTTTCTTCGCTCATGTTTGGTTTGATTTATAATTTGAAATAAAAAGAAATAGATAATTATTTATACAAGAATATATAATATATATTATTTATATAATAATATTATATGTATTTATGTATGTATATATGTATAAAAGTTTAAATCATAACAACTCGTGGTAATGTGGTTCTATGCCTTCTTTTATATAGATTTAGTTAAGGTTTAAATTGAACCTTTTAAGTCAATTTTTTTAATTAATTTAAATGAACCAATTTCGAGCCAAATAAAAATACAATGCTCATGAGTCAAACACGAATATAAGCCGATTTGAAACACGAGCCATTTCAAAAGAGCCAAATATGAGCCAAGCCTAAGCTCACTCGAGCTCAGCTCGTTTAAAACCCTATTTGCTATTAATTTGAATTCCTTGAAGTGATGAGAATTTTAATTGGTAGTCTTGGAGAGGAATTCTTACATGTGCTACAAAGTATTAGCTTAATAGGAACTCTTAGAATTTTAGTCTTGTGAAGATTTTAAAAGGTCTAATCGTATTTTATGGTTTTAAAGTTTTTAGTTTGAAAATCAGTCATAATGATTTGGCTTATCTTATTGTTGAGCACAGTTAGTTTAATATGAATCAATTGAGGTTGAATAAAGGCATGCTCATTTAAAAAACTTTGTGGTATGCCTGATGCAGATCCCCCAAATTTAAAATACCCACATCATTTCCTTCTACGTTTATTTGAGGTTGAATAAAGGCATAATCATTTAAAAAAATTACATCAATATATAAGCTTTAATTTGAAATTGATATTAAAATAATGACAACAAGAAACCTATTCTTAGTAAAAGTAAAATTCTGCTTAATTTGTATTTTTTTTTACTAAATAAACTAGTTTAATATGAATTTTTTGTTTAATAAAAAAAACAAAAAATAATATGTATCATGTAGTGCTTTCCATCAAGTAATTTGTCTTCAAATTCATTAATGAATGTTATATATTCTTAATTGATCACTCATAAATTATATTTGTTGTTTAATAAATTAACATTCTTGAGATCCATCGTAAATAATTCTTTTTTCATAATTTTGTTCTGAAAATAAATTGAAAGTAATTGAAGGATATAAGTTCTGGAGTCATTAATTTGAATCATATATTTCACAACCTTGCCTAAGAAAAACTAAGACATAAGTTGAGACAGAAAGACAAAAAACAAATGGAATATCAACAACAATTTTTAGTAAACAATGAAT
>NW_018240476.1:0-285 GCF_001263595.1 Phalaenopsis equestris | reverse complement strand
CATTCAAGTATCTCCAGTGCTGACAAGTGGCTGTGGTTCAAATTGCGCCACCTCGAAAGTAACGGGGACCTAGCTTTCTGCTCAATACATATTAACAAAAAAAAAAGGTGTTTTTACTTTTACACCACAGAAATCTTTCATATTTTCACGTGTAACAAACATTATTTACATGAATACCACGAAAATACACGACGTCGCACATCTCTCTCCCTCTCAATATATATAAATATATATATATATATATAGTAGAAGTTTAGGTGTCTGATTTGTAAATACATAAGAATT
>NW_018240475.1:12591-14448 GCF_001263595.1 Phalaenopsis equestris | reverse complement strand
CACATTTTTATGGGACTTGTTTGAATTGTTAATCTCCTTGCTCTTCTTTAAGAAGTATCAACAACTCCTGATTGAAATCCGTGGAATTAGATATCGGTTTTACATTAGATGCGACTTTTTCTTTCGCAGTTTAAATGTATAATAAGTTCTTTTTTTTTACTTTCATGCAGGAAAAAGGAAAAAAAAATTAATTATTTTAATAATCGCAATCTTTGGCGCTGTCGTGTTATTGATTCTTGGTGCAATGTTCATACTTTTGCTACGAAGAAAAGGTCTAAAGAGTAAGATTGTTGGTTCCGTCATTGATTTATCATTATTATTTTTTTATTTTAGCGGGATTTATCACATAATTGTTATATTTTTTTTTCATATCTAACATTTAAATTTTAATATTCGTATGTGTTGCCATCAAACCTTCAGATCACATCAAAAATTTTCCTATTATTATGTTTCGTTTTGTTTTTTTTTTTAATGAAATTTGAGCCTGAAGGGCTACTTCACTTCTTATAGATATACGTCATTGCCTATGCATGAAAAGATATATTTAATATTCTTAAAATTAAGATGGTTACATTTTTTATGTGATACCAAAGATTTGAGTGGTACAAATGTTAAATGCAAAGTTTAGTGTTAGATATCTAAATAGATAGGAATTTTGTGGTATGTATGTAAATTCCCCTTTTTATTATTAATTGCAAGATTAAGCGATAATTTATGCTTGGCTCTGAATCGTAGGACTAGGGGCCAAGAAGACGGGACACAGGAAAAATACTAATTCTCTATTATTTGAACTAAGTGAACTTAGAAACGCCACAAATAATTTCTCGGAGAAAAATAAGCTGGGAGAAGGTGGATTTGGGCGAGTATACAAGGTACTTGTGCAAATAAAATGTTTGGCAAGGGCTAATTTCCAATTTACTTAAGAGAAAAGAAAGATAATGCTTTATTGAATTAAATCTGAAGCAGGGACTGCTCGGAAATGGGCAGCAAATAGCAGTGAAAAGGCTATCTGGAACATCAAGGCAAGGACTCGTAGAAATGAAAAACGAGGTGCTTTTTGTGGCTAAGCTTCAGCACGGGAATCTTGTAAGATTGCTGGGTTGTTGTCTGGAAGAGAACGAGAAGCTTCTAGTTTATGAGTATCTCACTAACACCAGCCTTGATAAATTCTTATTTGGTATGCTTTTATTGTCTCTCTACTCATGCATATAACAGTTTTTTTTTTTTTTTGGAAAAATAGTCTATCAGGATATCCTGATACTTTTTTTACAGGATTGGGGCTAATTTTATATAGACAGAATATTTGGGAAGATTACACTTTTATAAACTCAAAATCACAAAAATACAACTCTTAGACTCACCCAAACACTATTTAGAAGCTCACAAAATTTTTCGTAAAACTTGATTCATAATTCATAGGAGTATAGGTGTTTACACAAGCTTAGAAGTAATCAACGCCATACATAATTCACCAACAAAGCTAATCTCGACTCTTCATTCTTCACCTACTATAACCACTAGACACACATGCATTGTTGGAATGGAGAAGCTTTTAGGAAATGACAAAGGCTAAAAAAAATAACTTATGGAAGAAGCTTCACTCTTATTTAACACCTTTACTTGGCTTAATACAAACTCAAAGACTCCACCCCTATTTATACTAGTGACACCTCCTAAATTAATGGCTAGGATTGTGCCACCACAATTACAATCCAATGGTTACAAATAATTCCACACCTACCACACAATAATTCAACACCTACCACACCTACCACACCTACTACACAATATTTTCATACCTACCACATATTCTAGAATAAGCTTATAGAAATTAAGCTTTATTTAAACAACTAAAAC
>NW_018240475.1:6934-8839 GCF_001263595.1 Phalaenopsis equestris | reverse complement strand
GGTGGTTAAAACAGACTCATCACTTGGCTCATCATAGCCTTTCTCCACAATCTCCCAAACGTCATGCGCTCCAAGGAGTGCCTTCATATTGATACTCCAATTGTCGTAGATGCTTTCCTTAAGCATCGGGACTTGGAACGAAACCATGCCACCGTTTTTCATTTCTCTGTAATGGAACCTCACTCTGATACTACTTTGTTGGAATGGAGAAGCTTTTAGGAAATGACAAAGGCTAAAAAAAAAACAACTTATGGAAGAAGCTTCACTCTTATTTAACACCTTTACTTGGCTTAATACAAACTCAAAGACTCCACCCCTATTTATACTAGTAACACCTCCTAAATTAATGGCTAGGATTGTGCCACCACAATTACAATCCAATGGTTGCAAATAATTCCACACCCACCATACAATAATTCAACACCTACCACACCTACTACCACACCTACTACACAATAATTTCATACCTACCACATATTCTAGAATAAGCTTATAGAAATTAAGCTTTATTTAAATAACTAAAATCAAGTTTATATTTCAACATGCATTACATTTCTCACCTAAAATTAACTTTTTAATATATTAGCTTTTCAACAAGTTTAATTATTCAAAACATGTTTATTTCTAACAAAAAAAGTTTATTTTTAATTTACAATTTGTATTTATTTACAGATTGAACATGCTTTTTGATATTTACTTATATAATATTTTGGTATCATAAACCTATGCAGGACAAGTTGTATTTCACTTTATTAAAATTAGTAAAAGAGATATTTTCGATGTAATATTAAATAATTGGGCTGGCCAAATTGATAATTAAGGTTTAACGAATATTTAAGGTTAAAGTTTTTATTTCCATGACTTCAAACAATTATAAATATTATTATGAAGTAAAAAATATAGTTTATATGAAATTATTATTAAGTATTTAAGTTTAAGGGGCAAAAATTTTTTGTATTATATGATATTAAAGAGTTTAATAAAAATTTGAAGGTGGCTCCCTCAACCATCCTCTAATTTCACCACTGAATACAGCTAAAAATTTAAATATTCTTGTTATATTTTTTCTATTATGATTATAGTTTTGATTATTGAATAGTTTAGCTGTACTTATCAAATAATTTGGATGAATTGTTTAATAGATTGGTTTTATTGGGAACATGTAATACGTGGAATTAGTGATGCGTGATACAAAATGTATCAATATATTCCTACATAATTTTTTCTAGTTTTCTTATCTGTGTTGAGGAAAACTATACTCATGCCTGGTAATGCTGATGAATGCAATGAACAGAATTCCTATAGCAAAGAACCTATTGAATTCTTCAGCAAACTTCTCTAAAGTGACACCTAAACTTCTTTTTGCATTTAAATTTATGCATTTCATCGAGCTAGTCTCTGCCATTGATTGACAATGAATTTTCCCTTTTTCTTTTATTTTTCGTATTAAGATTTGCACATCTTCATTTCTAAAGCTTAGATCAAAGGTAAAATCATCTTCATAAATTAAAACTTTCTGACATTTGATAATAAACCAGATGTCTATTGCCATAAGGGTGTTATTTCTCCAAACAACAACAACAACAATAGCAAAGCCTTAATCCCACTATGTGGGGTCGGCTACATGAATCCTTTTTCTCCATTGTGTCCTATTTAGTGTCATATTTTCATTTAGTTCTAGTAAATTAAGATCATTTTTTATACAATAAGCCCAAGTCTTCCTAGGTCTACCTCTGCCTTTCTTAACACACGTCAACTCTCCTAATCGTACTCTCCTAATCGGATCATCAGATGGTCCACGTTTAATGTGACCAAACCAACTAAGATTACTTTCTCTAATTTTGTCCGTCATAGGAGCTACACCAACCCAATCACCAATCACGGATATATTCATTTCACCTCTAA
>NW_018240475.1:0-6773 GCF_001263595.1 Phalaenopsis equestris | reverse complement strand
TATCACACAAAAGGCCCGAAGCATTCCTCCACTTCAACCAACCAACTTGAATTCTACTATTAACATCCCCATGTATGTCACCATCGCTTTGAACAACAGACCCAAGATATTTAAAACGTTCACACCCAAAAAAAAAAGTAACAAATAAATTCTTTCCAAAGAATCGTTGGTTCAGTCATATTTGATTATTTTAATGAAATTTGCATACATTTGCTGCTTTTGACATCCAAATATACTGAAACAGATCCTGCAAAAAAAAGGTTTCTGGACTGGGAAACAAGATTTAAGATCATCGAAGGAATCGGGCGGGGCCTTCTTTATCTACATGAAGATTCACGGCTTAGAATCATACACCGAGACCTAAAAGCAAATAGCATTTTATTAGACGCGAACATGAATCCTAAAATTTCAGACTTTGGCCTGGCCAAAATCCTTTCCATTGATGAAACTCAAAGAAACACAAATCAAATTGCTGGCACATAGTAAGAAAACTGTTATAATCTTATATTTTACAAAAGAATTTCATATCAAATATCATCATTTTTACTTGATGCAGTGGGTATATGGCGCCAGAATATGCATTACACGGCCTCTTCTCAACAAAATCTGATGTATTCAGCTTCGGGGTGCTAATACTAGAGATCATAACTGGAAGAAAAAATAGCTGTTTCCAAGGTTCAGATCATGCAATGGACCTTCTTAGCTATGTAAGGTTCAGAATTTCACAAGTTCACAATTTGTTTTGGTGAAATGATCATGTTATTACTCAATTTTGGCATCTAGGTTTGGCAATATTATAAGAAAGGAATGGCAATAAAAGTTGTTGATCGGAGTTTATGTGATAAATTCCAAACACAAGAGGTATTGAAATGCGTACAGATTGGGTTGCTTTGCGTGCAAGATGACCAACTTCTGAGACCAAATGTGGCTTCATTGACTCTGATGCTTAGCAGCCACTCTGTAATGTTTCCAGCCCTGACGAAGCCCGCCTTCAACGGTGATGAGAGCATTTGCAGTGAAGATTTTTCAATCTCGAGCAAAGATCTTAATTCAACAAAGCTTGATGAGCAGATGGATGGTGCTTCGAGTGATGAGTCATGGAAGAAAGATAATCATGCAGGGTCTTCTAGAAGGAAGAAAAGGTTGAAGCAGAGGTATGGCAATTATACGCCGCCTTGGGTTTCTGTTAACGATGTTACCTTACCTGAAATGGAAGTTCGATAGACATTTTCTATCCAAATTAACTGTTAGGAAAATACTTAATTTTTATGCCAAAAAAAGTGAAGAAAATGATAAAAAGGGTATTTACATACATACCACCAATTCCAATGTATTTACATATCTAACACCTAAGCTTTGCTTTTTACATTATTGCCTCCACAAATATTTTATGTCAGTACATCGAAAATATGATTGCACGAATCTCGAGAGGGATCATGTGAAGAAGGAAATAAAGGATCAAGCCATCTGGTGACATTTCGGTCCATCGAATCATGGGCTTACCGGATGAACATTGGTTCGAGCTAAAGAATGTCACACACGACAACGTAACTGATGCAAGGGCATTCACAAGGTCAACGATCGCTTAGCAGAACTCTCACCTGACATTCTATGAAGATTTATGGCCCAAATGAAGGATTTCTGTCAGATAATGGTGACGCATCCTGTCTGTTGAAGTATTCTTTCTTGAGGACAATGAGACTTCACGACGGATCCTCACAAAAAAGTCGATCGAGGATTTGTCAGCCCACCGAGCGATTTTAACCGACCGAGCAAAGACCAAATGATCAGACAGAGCAGTTATGAATATAAAACGGTACCAGGGGCAGTTAAAGATATGAAACGACGTCAATAACAGTTACCAGGGTTAAAACATGCCAAAGTTGGTTAGAAATATGTAAAAGTGTAATGACCTCATAATTGTATTGTAAAGTTTCCATTAAGTGAGGGGCATTCTTGTAGTTTACCAGTCACTTCTTCTAATCTATAAATAAAAGATTCATTTCCACACGAAAATTACTTAATATGATCCTAAAGAAGTAGCATCATTTGTGACTTATTTTTTCTCTTACTACCCTCTATTTTTCTCATCCCACATGCGCTCTTTTCCTTGGGCGTGACCTAAGAGATCTTTTGGGATTCAGCAATGTCACACAAAAAAATGCAACCATTTTAAACAAAGTGTGAAATACTCTTTTATGCTTAGATAAGATGGTATGTATCTGAGAAATGAAGTTCAAGTTTTAGATATGTAAATACAAAAGATTTGAGTGGTATGTATTTAAATTTTCCAAGAAAATAAAAGATTCATTTGATGAACAGGCATGGAAGAATATTAAAATGATCAAATATTATGAGTGTTGAACTGTAGATCACTTGCGATACTAAACTTCGAAAACTATATAAAAGCACAACAGTAATATAAGTGATCCATTCATTTCACAAATCGAAAAGTACAACAAGCATTTTTAAATAGCAAGCTCAGCTATATGAGAAAGTGGTATTTATTTGTTATTCTATGATTAAGTATGATGTTAGGATATAACAGTCGATATTAATGACTGGGAGAAGTGATTACGGTCTAATATTGTTGGATCTTGATTTATCTTTTTGTGAGTTGTACTAGAATTTTACTTAACATAGAGAAAAAGAGAAGGATATTAATAGATAGATAGATAATGAGAATTACTGAAAATGGAGAGGAAAGAAATCTGCTATCATTCGAAAAAGAAAAAAAAAAAACTATAATTTTAGAACACATTATACGAGATCGTGCTAACCTAGCTTTTTCCATGACCCCTTATTTATAGGAGAGGACTATTGTTCTGAATGCTACATAAATGGCAATAGAATCAACTACATATATAAGAAAAAGTTTAATTTATAACTACAAGAATCATTTAGCTTGAGTGAGAACTCAAACTATGATTGGTAGTCGACCTTCAGTCTCAATGAAGTCATAGGTTCTGCCGTGGAAATTGCTAAATAAATTTTTTAGCTTTGGTGAATGTCTGAGCAATGTTTGTCTAACGAATGCAATCTCAGTTTTGCTGGAGAGCTTGGAAAAAGATCCTCACTTAAGTTTTGTTGGTGAATCTATTTAGGTCCTAGCTAATAAGTCTTTGTGAACTTTGTTAGCAAGTTTCCCTTAAAGCCAAATTTTGGGCTAACTATATATTGATTAGCTCCATTGCCTTGAATATGATAAATGAGTTATGTCTAGATGAGTTTCTCCCTCAGCTCGTATGGGGTTTATATTGACCCGACCCCTAATTACGTAGATTTTTAAGTTCTGAAAGATGACAAAAATATTGACCCGATTTATAATTAAGCGGCTAGTGTGCCAATCAATATTTTATAAAATTTAGAATTTGATTTAAATTTCACACACTAGGGGTTCTACGCAAGCATAAGCATCATGTGAAGTAATATAGGATTTTCTCTTAAGAACCCATTATCGATCCCACCGAGAAGGGAGGACCCTTAGGCTAATTCTAATTTACTACTATTAGGCCTTAGTTTGGAATATCGACTAAAGTGGTTTTTCTAATAACTTCTCCTAAATGAAAGTATTAAATCTAAAGATAACTATCTTAAATATAAAGATAACTTTTCTGGATAAATTAGTTTGGAGAAATTTGAGATGTTAAATGATGAAAATATATGTTGTTAGTGACAAATAAGAGCATACATATTCTTTAACCTCTCTCGGTGCTAGCAAAGATCGCTGGCTAACCTAGAGTTTTTCACCAGCTTGTATAGTAGTGCTGAGTAGATTCTATTCTCTCACTTCCAGATTACCCATTGTGCCCTCTTTATAGAACATACTAGGGACCCTTACAATCAAAACTCTAAACCAAATTGATAAAAGAATCTAGTCTGTCAATCTAGAAACATCAGTTCGACGCCCATCAAAACTTATCTCCCTATATATTTGCACTTCTCTCAGTTGATCACAATGTTTCTGCCCAAGATGAAATGTTGTACTCACTAGTTGGGTGAAATTATAACCCTCACAGATCTTTATGATTTACAATGGATTTTAACCTCACAAGTGATCAGTTTGCAAAGTCAATTAAGAACCAATGAAAATACCATCACATTAATAAAATAAGAGAATATATAAGCTAATCTAATTTCCTGAACATGCATCTATTTTGTTGCAAAAGAACAGTAAAATGAAGATAATTGCAAAAGCAGTAAAGGGATATAATCAAGTAATAAATTATGTGCCAACAAGGAACATATGTCTACCTACCCTCTTTCGAGTGTATATGTATGCTTACTTTTTTATTAGTTTTATGCAACTATCTATCACCTAGAAGTATTTAATAGAAACATATCATTAATGAGAGCAAAGTGAGATTGGTTGCTACCATTTATCCCTTTCATGTTTCAATACTCAAGACATGTCAATTAAGATCATTTATTGCCCATTTATCCTTCGATTAGACCAAGATATTAACTGGGGATTAAATTTTAAAATTACCATTTTGCCCTTGAGGTCTTAACAGCTTATAATTTATTAAATTAAACCCAAATGATTTTAAAATTTTTAAGTTACCCCACTCATGGGTTAATTAAAACATCAAAGGATAAAATATGATTTTTCTGAGTTTATTTAATTTTATAATTATTTTATTGCAAAAATAGAGATTCTTTGATGAAAATTCAATAACTTAACTAAAATAAAACTTTTGTCCTTAATAAAAATACTAGAGGTTCACCTAGGTCAGATGACCACGTGGACCAATTTTCATAATTTTAAGAGGTTTAAATTAATTACTAGAATTATTTTTTTGTTTTGAGTATTAATTAAATATAAAATAATATTTAAGTGGAAAATTAAATTTTATATTTCTCATAAATCTATCTAAGGTCAAGGAACCCAAAAAAACAAATTTCATATTTTTTTGCTTTATATTTTAATTATTAGAATTATTTTAATGGAAAATTAAAGAAAATTCATTTTAAGCCTTTAAAAGTTTATATCTTGACTTAGAAAATTAGGAGAATTATTTTAATTGATCCCAAGTGATCAAGAAGCCAAATGTAACATTTTGGTGTGTTATTACAATCTTATAATTTTTATAATTTTTAATTAATTTTTTAATTATTTAAATATTTAAAAATGGTTTAAAAATGAAATATTTATTATTTTTAATTAATTAAATAGTGTTTGCCTTACTTTGATTCTCCATTAGCATAGACATTTCAGCACGACATGAGACCATGGGGCTTTTGATGTCTCTGTTGTTAGTCATCTCCCCTAATTTTTTTAAGGTCAGGGGCATCTTTAACTAGAGATATTCAATTTTCAAGTTAATGGTCTCTATTTTGGTATAAAAATTATATTAATTAAAATACTCATCAGAAAAGTACAATACTTATTTTGATAGGTTCATTGTGGTAAGAGGATTCTAGAAAAAAATATAAATTTAGTTTAGCCCCTAGGAAAAATATAAACTTGATTTAAATCATTTAAAATAATCATAATTGTCACCAAACCCAAAAAAATGAAATAAAATTATTTTGAAGTAATTATAAATGTAAATGACATGAAAATTATTCTCCATTGTAATTTAATGTTAGAGGAGCTCCCCATAAAAATTTCAAGTCAATTGGAGTTGATTTGATTATTCAAATAGATTAATTAAGTGAAATCACATTTTTGGCATTAAAATAATTATAAAAATTAAATTACAACTAAAAAAATATTAAAATAGGTTTTGGGAGCACTTTATAACTAGAGGAACCTAAGAAAAATAAAATTGGAATTAAAATAAACACTTCATTTTTGAGCTATTTTTAAGCATTTAAATAATTAAAAATTAATTAAAAATCATAAAAATTGCAAAATGGTAAAAACACACTAAAATGTCACATTTGGCTTCTTAATCACTTGGGACCTATTAAAATAATTTTCCTAATTTTCTTAGTCAAGATATTAATTTTAAAGGCTTAAAAATGAATTTTCTTTAATTTTTCACTAAAATAATTCTAAAAATTAAAATATAAATAAAAAAATATAAAATTTGTTTTTTAGGTTCCTTGGAGCTAGAGAGAATTAATAAAAATATAAAATTCAATTTTACATTTAAATATTACTTTATATTTAATTAATACTCAAAACAAACAAATAATTTTAATAATTAAATTAAATTTCTAAAAATTATGAAAATTGGTCCAAGTGGTCCTCTGATCTAGATGAACCTTCAATAATTTTCTTAAGGACAGAAGTTTTATTTGGATTGAGTATACAGAAGTTTTATTTGGATTGAGTAATTAAAATTTCATTGAAAATCCCTATTTTGCATTCTAAATAATTATAAAAATTAAATAAATTTAGAAAAAAATCACATTTTCTCCTCTGATGTTTTAACTAACACATGAATGAGGTAACATAAAATTTCCAAGTCATTTCAGTCTAATTTAATGAATTATGGGGTGTGAAGGCCTTGGGGCAAAAGTGTAATTTTGAAATTTAAAGCTTAATAAATATTTAGGACTAATCAAGAGGGTAAATGGGTAGTAAATGATCTTAAAATAACATATCTTGATGATTGAAACATAGAGAGGGATAAGTGGTAGAAACCAACCTTAATTTGAATTTCATAAAGGATAAATTTATAATTTTTCAAATTAATGAAATTTAGAAGAATATTTAAATAAGGGGATATTAAGGTGAGGGGTTTGATTTGGAAGATCATCATTCACTAATTTTGAACCCTGATTGATGTTTTAATATAATTTATAATTCATGATTGAGAGCA
>NW_018240474.1:31896-32750 GCF_001263595.1 Phalaenopsis equestris | reverse complement strand
TATGAGACAGGGAAGTAAAATTTTGACGACCTATCAAACCCCAAGTCATGTCTTGACGGGTCCTTAGGAATTTAATTAAGGATGATGTTGCCAAGCAAAACATATTAAGTTTAGTAGATCTCTGAGGTATCCAACAGGTCCGTGCTACTCTCTTGCTGCGTGGTGGAAAATCTCGAAAATCCCGAGTTCTTTTAAACATATTATGTTGCTTAATAATTCATCATGTAAATACCCTTAGTGCTTAGTGAGCATTGATGTCCCAATTATCCCTAAGAGTAAGGTAATTATAATCGGTAATTTAATTTTAACTTAATTTTGAAGATTATGTAGGTGAAGACCCTTAAAGAGGCAAGTTAGTGTTAATGGAACACTTAGCCAAATTTTGGTCATACTTGGGCTTGTAATGTTTGAAAGATGTTTTAATTTTAATTGAGTTTGTTCTTTTTTTCTAATCCTCATTTAAATGAAACTTGATTTAGCCTAAGTCACTACCAAGCCCTTAAGACCTAGTTGAGTGTCTTAATTATCTTTGAAAAGATTAAGCTTTAGGTGGTCATAATTCATGATTTAAGTTTCATTTGAAAATCAAAATATGGGTATTAAATTGATTAATTATTGACTTCAAAAGTCATACTACGAAGCTCTAGGTTCATTTTATTTTAATAAACTTCCAAATTTTAATAATTTAGAAATTTATTAACTTATCTTTTCAATTGGGAAAGTGAGGTTGGTTTCTACCAATTAACCCCTTATGTTTCAAACATACAAATTAATATCAGAGGTTACCCATTTCCCTCTTTAAATTAAGCCTAAATGTTAATTAAGGCTAAATTTCCAAAATTACACATTTGCCC
>NW_018240474.1:20116-31092 GCF_001263595.1 Phalaenopsis equestris | reverse complement strand
AAAAAATCAAGTCATTTTGTTGTTTGTATTTTTCAAAATTAATTATTTTAATGATTTAGGGTTTGTGAAGATTAAGTGTATTTTGAATGACTTAGCTCATGAGAAATTTTCTCAAGGGCTCTCTGGTCATCATAAACCTTCCAAAATTTTCTTAGATTTTTCTAAGCAACATGCTAATTTCCATGATTAATCTAAGAAAATAATGTACATAAACTTGAAAAATATGATTCTCTGTCTAGGGACCTCTTCTAACATTGGAAAATCAGGAAATGTTGCTTTAAGACAGAGGCAACAACATGCTAAAATTTCAATTCATGGTGATATGCCTATATGCATGGAGAATCAAAACATTCAAATTAGTGTTTAATTAATTAAAAATAACATATGCATCACATGGATTTAAAATTATTTCCACATTCTTCTCATCTGTTCACTGAGCAAGAGGGTATTTTTATTTTATTTTTATGATTTTTATACACCAAGATATGAATTTTTAAAGCTAGGGCTATTTATTTAAATAAGAAAATCCATATTTTTCTATTTAAATGTGTGGCGCTGACTGTATCATCGGCAACTTTGAAGGCAAACGTGGCGCGCTCTGGTTGGACTCCTCCATCCACGTAGCCGCTGACTCGGCCCGCTGTTCATGTAACCCGGAAGCGCTGTCCGGCTCGATCTCCTCCTTCCATTCGATACACGCTTGATCAATCGGCTCCCCGTCATCATCCCCGATAAAGTGATCATGTGACCGTCCTCACTAAGACCTTAAGATCTCAACCTAGACTCAACCAAATCACTTTGGGTTTGATCCTATGGACTCGTCTAAGTGAGACAAACATATTTGTATGACAATGAAGCAATTAAATTAAGCATAATCAAATGGAGAATTCAAATAGGCTCGGGAGGGTGAGAAGTTTAATACCTTTGCTCTGAGAAGTGAAGCTTCGATCAAAGAGTCTCAGTACATTCGTTGTGATCCAAAGAGGCTAGGGATTGTGTCTTTAGTTTTGCTGTGAGGCTTAGATATCATTTAGATCACTGCCGGATTTGAGTGTTGGATTTGTGTGTTGGTCTAGAGCAATGGTAGAGGCTCTGTGAGAGGGGAATTTGAAGGGGCTTTAGCTCCTTTCACTATTTTTAAGGTGTGGGTGAGTTTAGTTTGAGTTTGGTGGAGTTTAGGGGTGTGAAGAGTTTTTTCCTGTCTCCGGCAAGGTTTTCAGCTCAAAAATTGGGCTCCGGCAAGGGGATTCAGGGCAATGTGGTGGTTGGGTTGCACTGAGGAGGTCTCAAAAAGGCTTTGGGATTAATTTGGGGAAGTCTTTTAGAGGAATTTCGGCTCTCCCTCCATGGCCTTAGAGCATGGCCGTGGAGGTGAGTTTTTATAAAAATGTCCATGGGGTGGCTCTCAGGGCAAATGTTTGGGTGCATTGTAGTGCTTAGGTGGAGGGCAGAGGAGCTTTACAATTTAACTTGGCTGAGCTAGCCTCTAGGTTTGATTTGGGTGAAGTTCCATGGGGCTGGCTCTCAGTTTTGAGCTTCTCTGGTGACTAGGCCGGCCGGCCATGGTAGGGGGAGGTGGTTAGGTGCTCAGGGCATCTAGGGGAATCTGTCAAAGCAGTTTAATGCAATGGGGTTTCGTTTTGGTAAGGGTATCTTAAGCATGTGTATTTCTGGAAATAAGATCCCTTAATTTGGGTAAATTTTATTCCATGGCCCATCTATCTTGGGTTAGATGGGTTTTGGCTCAATCTTAGGGTCTAATCAATGGCTGAGGTAGAGTTAATTTGATGACTTTGGGGTAGTTAAGCCATCTTTAATGCATGGGTTCAATGCGGGTCCAAGTAAGCAAAGCTTGGGTTTGGGCGAGGTTATCCATGTCAATTGACCCAATTGATTGATCAAAATTATGTATATGATTGTTATGAATAATTTTAGTGAAGGGTTGAAGTGATTTTGAGTTCAATTGATAGGTCAGTTTGAGGGATTTTTGAAATTTGGCCAATTTGGGCATGTTGGGTTAGACATGGGTCTAGGTTAGGCTAGCCTTGGGCTAAGTCCAAATTGAATGCTCCACATGATCAAGGGAGATGTTGTGAATATTTTTCATGAAGGGACATAGTGAAAATTTTGGGGTTAAGGCCATCAATTTGATGAGATTTTGAGACATGGTCAATTTGGGGTAAATTGGGGCTTTTTGGACTTAGGTTGAAATCAGATGAAATTGAGGCCTCAACAAGGCCAATTTAAGGTCAATTTTGATGTATGGGGATGTTATGAAGGATTTTATAACACAAACTGTGGCAAATGGAGTAGACCATGGGTTCAATTTGGTGGAACCAAGTCAAAGAGCCAAAATTGGGTTTTTAATTTAGCTCAAAATTGGATCAAAATCATGGGACAATTGAGCTTGGATTTGGTCTATATTGGTCACATTAAGGGTTAATTTGAGTTTAAAATTGAAATTATGGGATATTGAGACCAATTGGATAGACATTTGGAGTGATTTGGGGAAAATAAGGACCTTTAAAGGGCAATTTGGGGGTTTTGGTCAAAGATAGTCAAATTGGCTAAATTGGGTCATGTGATAGTTGAGAAAAATGAAATTGGGAATATTTATGAAGTTTTGAGAATTTTTTGGAATTTTTGAAATTTTGGGGAAAGCAGGGGTATTTTGGTACTTTGACCAATTTTGGTGATTTTGGGTAGTTCGGGTGTTTTGGTAGAGTTGGAATGCCAACCACCATCAATAAGCCATGGACCAATGGGAACCCCATTTTGGGTCCTCTATGTAGTGGTCTGAGCCAAACCCTAGCCCAGGGCTAATGGGTTTAGGAGACCACCTACATGAGTCTCCCAAAAGTATCAAGGGATCAAAGCCTAGAAGTCTAAGTTTAAGATAGTGATTGATTGTGAGTGTAAGTGACTGCCAGTGAGTGCCTTAGACTTAGACCAACACCCAGGGTCAACCCTAAGGTCCAGCAGTCCTAAGGGTGACTCATCTTGAGCTCTCCCATAGTGACCCCACCAACTAAGCACTAGAGGTTAGGACCAATATGTGGAACTTCAAGTTGAGTAGAGAAGAGTTTAGAATTTTTAATTGTGAGGGCTCCTTGTCTAGTTTTCTAAGAATAGTCAATAGGAAAGTCCTATGGCTAGACCATAGGCTACTAAAGAGGAAAAACTTAAATCTCAACCAAAAGTGAGGTCAACATTAGCATGCAAGTTTTATAAGCATAAAACGTACAGTATGAACGTACAAGAAAGACGACACTATAAATTATAAAAAATGTACCTGGCAAGTCTTCTTGTTCCACCACCTGAAACACAAAATGCATATGAGAGTATTTTATATAAATGGGAAAAGTAAGGTTTTAGTGATCTACCCAACCCTAGGTCATATCTTGGTGGGTCCCTATTAATTTGATTAAGGATGATTTTTGTTAAGCAAAACATATTAAGTTTAGTAGACCTCCGAGATATCCAACAGATCTGGAGAAAGAAGCAGATCCATGCTTCCCTCTCACTGCCTGCTGGAAAGTCTCGAGCTCTTTCTAAACTTATTATGTTGCTTAATAACCCATCCTGTAAATAACTTTAATGCTTAATGAACAATGATGTTTCAATTATCCGTAAGAGTAGGGTAATTATCACTTATAATTTGATTTGAGGATTATGTGGGTGAAGACCCTTAAAGGAGCAAGTTAATGTTATCAAGACACTTGGCCAGCTTTTTAATTTGCGCTTGTAGCGTTTCAAATGTGTTCAATTTTTAATTATGTTCACTTTTCTAATCCTTATTTAGCCAAATTTGATTTAGCCTAGGTCACTACTAAGCCATTTAGACTTTTGATAGATGTCTTAGTTATATTTTGAAAGAGCTTGAATTTTAAGCGATGATGATTCATTTTTGAAAGACATTTGAACATCAAATAAGGGTGTTAAATTAGTGAGTTATCAACACCCAAAATCATACACGTAAGTCTAAGATCATTTAATTGACTAGGCTTCCAAATTTTAATAATTTAAGGAAAATACAAATTTATCCTTTAATTAATAAAAGTGAGATTGGTTTCTATCAATTAATCCTCTTGTATTTTAATCATCCAAATATGTTAATTGGGACCTAAGGTTACCCATTTCCCTTTCTTGAAGTCAGCCTAAATGTTAATTAAGCCAAAATTTCTAAAATTACACTTTTGCCACTAAGGCTCTAATACTTCATAATTCATCAAATTTAATTCAAATAACTTTGGAATTTTATTCCACCTCAATCATGGGTTAATTAAGACATCAGAGGAGAAAATGTAATTTTTAAAACTTTAATTTAATTTATATATTTATTTATATGCAAGAAATAGAATTTGCTAAAGAGAATTTCCCTAACTTGACCAAAGTAAATTGTAATCCCTTAATTTTTTTTCTAGAGGTAGACTTAGATCAGAGAATCATTGGGACAAAATTTCATGATTTTTTGAGTTTTATTTTAATTATTAGAATTATTTCAATTACTGGAGTATTTCTTAACTATAAAATATTTTAAATATGGAAAATTAAGTTTCACATTTTTATTAAATCTCTCTAAGTTCATGGAACCTAAAGAATTAAATTTCACATTTTTTTTTATTTTTCTTTGAATTGTTAGAATTATTTTAGTGAAAATCCATTTTTAGCCTTTAAAAATTATTTTAAGCTTCGAAATTCAATATCTTCACTTAGAAAATCACGAAAAATACTCCAATTGTTTCTAAGTGCTTAGAAAATAATTTAGAATATTTTCAATAATTTTATTTCTTTTATGATTTTTATCATTTTTTAATTATTTAAATATTAAAGAAAGACTTAAAAATATAATTTTTATTTTAATAACAAATTTATTTTTAGAAAATTCCTCTAATTATAGAGAACTCCCAGAACCAATTTTTATAATATTTTGAGTTATAGTTTAATTGTTTAAAATCATTTTAGCGTTAAAAATCTTTAGCGTTAAAAATGACATTTAACTTAGAATATAATTTTGAGTTATCAAATGAGCTCCAAATATTTTTAAATTTTTATGAGTTCTCTAAACATTGAATTATAGTGGAGATTAAAAACCAAATCATTTATATGTTTGTATTTGCTAAATTAATTTTCTTTGTATTTTAGGGTTTTGTGAGAGTTAATTGTGTTCTTAATGAGTTGACCTATAAAAGATTTTTCAAAGGGTTCTTTGGTCACAATAAACCTTTGAAAGTTTTCTTGGAATTTTCTAACCAACATGGTAATTATTATGATTAATTTATCCAAATAATATACAAAAATTTGAATAATATGGATCTCTGTCCAGGTGTCTCCTTTGACTTTGGAAAAATCAGAGAATGTTCCCCAAGACAGAGGCAACAACATGCCAAAATTTCAAGCCATGGTGAAATGTCTACATGCATGGAGAATCAAAAGGCTCATAATAATGTTTAATTAATTAAAAATAAAATATGCATCAAATAAATTTCAAACCATTTCCATAGTATTCTCCTCTATTCACTAAGCAAGTGGATATTTTTATTTTATTTTTGTAATTTTTTTACTCCAATGTATGAATTTTTGAAGTTAGGGATAATTATTTGATTTATTTAATTCCCTATTTATCTACATAAACGTGAGGTGCTATTGACTTCCTTGACCTCTAAACTCTTTACATTTTGAGGGAGGATCAGAGTAAGGGTCATAACATTCACAAAGGGGTGTATTCGATCATACATCGTCTCATATTCGCTTTTCTCCGCATCTTCTAAGGATATCTCGTACTGAGGTTTCTTCTATTTTGTCATCATTATTTCATCTCTTCATCACCAAGGTTGATGAACGATTAAGTTGGTTTTTGCTCTTTCAGCACTCTTGCTCGTCCACATCCCCGGCCTCGACCTCAGGTGCGCGAACTAAAAGAACCTCCACTAACTTGTTGTAAGAGAGTAGTGGAAGATCATTGAAGCAGAGCTGAATGACCCTGCAATTGTACATCTTCTGGATCTTTACGTTTGTTTTTTGAAATTTCGCAAGAGAAGACAATTTCCTTTGGAGGCACGTAGTAGGAGTGCCAACTTCATGCACTGTAATTGGTTGTAGATCTCCTTTGATACATTGTTCTTGTCCTTTTTTGTAGTACTTGATGCACTGGTGTAGAGACGATGAAACCATGTTGTGTTCATGAATCCACGGTTGACCAAGTAGAGTGTTGAAAGAGGTCTCGGCGTCGATGATATGCAACTTGGCGGTTGGTTCTAGTTCTCCAACCTTCATTAATAATGTAATCAATCCAATGGCTCTTTCTCCATTTTGGTTGAATATTCTTAACATCATTTTATCGGTTTTAAGCTCTTGAGCTTCGATGTCCAAATAAGCCAATGTCCGTGGACTCATCAAGTTGAGAGATGCTCCAGGATCTACTAAAACTCTGGACAACATAAATCTGTCGATGTTAACGGATATGTAAAGATGTGAAAGATTGCTGAAGCAGAGTTGAATGGCTTCCTTTTTGTAATTTTCTGGAATCTTCACTTTTATTTATTGTAATTTCACGAGAGAAGACAATTTTCTTTGAAGACTCATAGTAGGTTGCATCTTCATGAATGCCAACTTCATGAACTGAGAACGGTATTAGATCTCCTTTAATGCAATGTTCTTGTCCTTCTTTGTGGTACTTAATACACTGGTGTAGAGATGATGGAACCATGTTGTGTTCGTGAATCCATGGTTGACCCAATAGAGAGTTGAAAGAGGTCTCGGCATCGATGATGTAGAATTTAGCGGTTGTCGTTATTTCTCCAACCTTCATAAGCAATGTAATTGATCCAAGGGCTATCTCTCCCTTTTAGTTGAATCCTCTTAGCATCATTTTATTGGTTGTAAGTTCCTTAGCTTTAATATCCAAATAGGCCAATGTCCATAGACTCATCATGTTTAAGGATGCTCCTGGATCTACTAAAACTCTGGACAACATAAATCTGTCGATGTTAACGGATATGTAAAGATGTCGGTTGTGGTCGGCGGTACCAAGCAGCAAATCTTCATCTGTGAAGGTTACCTCAGGCTGTTATTTCAACGAACAAACTTCATCTGAGGATGTGCTGGCCAACTGAGCTAGGCAAATCTCTGGGTCAAGCAAAGTTGTAACCAGAGACTCTCATCTCCTTTGATAGGATCAGAGCATCGTTGATGCTTAATCGGGCCGACAACTTCTTAAGATGAGCTAGAATATTGTAATCCACTTTGTATGATCCTCCAATTTTTTTCTTAGTTATGTTGTTCTTCCACTGGTGGAGGTGGAGGTAGTTCTTCTCAAGTATATATTTGTTTTCCTTTATCTGTTGGATCTATTCTTGGGGATAATACTCTCCCGCTCCTTAAGTTCAGTTTTGTAGTTTCTTCTTCTTGAGATACCATTGTCGAATCTTCCAGTGTTTCTTCTTTGTCTGAAAAAACTAGGTTGATGGCAATTGGTGCACCGCGGTGCTGAAAAATTGGTTCCTCACTCCCGGTGTTGTCGTAAGCAATATTGTCAATGTCTTCTACTGTCTTTTTAGCGAGTTCATCGGACTCAATTATGATTTGAGGATCATTTTTAGAAACGAGATTGAAGTTAGATTGGTCATAATCAATTACGTTATCACCAAAAATAGTTAAAACGTAGCCAAAATGATAATCATTATATTCATAACAACCTCAGAGGGGTAAAAAAATAATCATACAAAGTTAGGGGTTTGAGGATTTTCTTCCCTGAATCTAAGACAACAAATCTAGTAGAGGTAGCCCCTATCCTACTCCCCGTGCTATCAGTCTTTGTGGTGGTATTCTTCTTCTTTGTCACGATGACAAATCTCCTGGTGAAATCTTCATCTCGGGTTTAGCAGGCTGAAGATTTTGAACGGAGGCTTGTTTTGAAGCATTCTGGATTTGATTAAATATTTTCTTGGATGATTTTCTCCAAACTTCATTCCATTCATCTTTTCCGATATATGCAGAAGATTATTTCGATGAATCCTGTAATTGGTTTAGGACCCTCTTGAGTTTGTCCCAAGTGGTACTCCATCCATCTTCTCCAGTATATGGATCAATCAGAGTGATTGGCTCAGCCGAAATCATATTTATGGAAACCTTTTCAGTTTCTTTTAAATATTCTTTCAGTATTTTTATATTTCCTTCTTTAGGATTCTTCTCAAGCCAATCCTTAAAGATTAAACATTCTTCTATAGTATGCCCAAGCAACCTGTGGTATGAGAAATAATTTGGTTTATTTTTCTTATTGACTTCTTCAAATTTCTTTGGATTTGGTAGTATAAACTCAGGCTTAACTCAGGCTTCATTGTCAGACTTCCGAACATTTTAGATATGGCTTCATCTTTAAAAGAATACACCATTTTCTATCGTTTTGCCAGAGATATTCTTTTACTCTGAGATGACCCTCCTTGAGGTGGTCCTTCTTGAGGCGATCGCTGGTTGGACTGGCTACTCTGTTTCTGAGCATGCTGCGAAGATTGTCGGGGATTTTTGGATATATATTTATTGGTTGTTTTCCATTATCAACAGTCGCTACTATTCCTGACTTCTTTTCAAACACTCTGGTTGCCTTGGACTTCTCGTGTGAATCCATATGTTTGATTTCTTCTTGAAGACTGTTGTCTTTACTGAGTAGCTTCTCAAAGGATTTGATGGTGAGTCCCTTGAGCATGAAAGCTACTGGCCCATGAATGCCTCTAAGTAAGATCTCAATTACGGGATGCTCCTATAGCTGGGTTTCACATTTCATGCTAAGGTTTCTCCAACTCAAAATTTAATCCACCAAAGTCTCAATGGGCTTTTATTTTTCCATCATGAGCTCTCCTATAGAGACATGGTGTTGCTCTCCGACAAATCTCTTCATAAATAATTGTTCCAGATCGGCAAATGTCTAAACTAATCCATTGGGTAAATCAACATACTAATCGAAAGCAATCCCTGATAGGCTACTGACAAATTGTTGGAAGTGTAAAGCTTCGCTATTTCTTGTGTTGCCATAACTGGCTTGGAAGTGTTTTATATGTTGTCTGGGATTTCCAGTCCCATAAAATATCTTAAAGTTTGGGGCATGAAACCCTTGGGGAAGGGTACGACATCAAATTCCTCTGGATAGGGTCTACACTTTAGAATCAACACACCACCCTTAGATTGGGTTAAGGCTTCCCAAATTTGTTCAACTATTTTCTTAAATTCCTTCTCTGGCATGATGCTCGATGGAAAATCCTTCTTTTGTTGCTCATCTCTGCTTGTTGAGAAAAATTCTCTTCTTTTATCTGTGATATGTATGATTTCTAGTTGGTTGATCTCTGGAGAGGCTAGTTGTGGTGCTTGTGATTGCCCTTAAATGGTGGCCATCGTTGTCATGACTGTGGCCATTTCTTCTATCCTTTTCTCCAATTAGCTGACTTGTTCATCCCTTAGAAGGATAGCCCTATGTAGCTCATCCACAACATTCTCTTCGACGAGAAGTTGAGCCTTGCGCGCAAATGTACCAGCTTTGGTTTTATTGACATGGACATCCATGAAATCCTCTCTGAGGTAATCATTATAGTTAAAATCTTCATCATCATTATCGATGAAAACTCTGTGTTCTCGGGCTAACTCGATAATCTCAACGCTGAGCTTTTCAACTTTTTCTTTGATTATTGATTCTTTAAATATCTTAAGATCTGGAGGTCCCTGCTGGACCTCCTCCTCTTGCTCTTCCATCTCGCTGGCAATTGCTGCGAAAATGTTAGATACTTCGGACCCTGACTTTATTCCATGCTCTTGCTCTGCGGGCTTACTAGACTGTATCGGTATAGCGACCTTGGGTTACTATATCCGTAGAGCGACCTTGGGTTCCACACCTTTTTCTTTGACGATGATGTCTCAAGACAGAGTGTCCTAGTAGAAACATCAGCATGTCGAAGGGAAGTATGCTCCCCATGGTGCAGACCAACTACAGTACTGGGCAATTTCTTCATCTTTTCCTTCAGAATTTTTGGAATGTCTTTGAGGTGGGTGATCGGTAGGATTCTCTGACCCAGTCTTCACTTAACTGGTCCACGGCCTGTGGTCCTGGTAGCTGTAGAATCTGTGGTGACAATAACAGTGTTAACCCTACTTCCCAAGCGGAACCAGACGGGAATACGGGGAGGCAGACTTTCAGTTGACTTCTAAGATCGTCTGGTAGATTTGACGTCTCTTAAAATTTCTTTCTTCATACGAGGGGAAATTGCATGTCCCACTCGTTTAAGTAATTCATTAACTGAGCAACCCTATTTGGCGGCTAGTCTTTGAAAAATTGAACTGCCTCGGGTGACAGGAGAAGGTTTCTTTTTCTCCACACCCTGTCCATGAAGTGTTGGTAATGTGGCGGCAATTTTTTTGATACTCTCGTATCCATCGATATCCATTAAAGGATGGAATTTATTTCCCCGTAGAAGTGTTTCTAGTAATCTTGATTCATCTTTGTGAGGATCTTCCTTAATGGGTATCTCCTCATGAGCCTGGGCTTTAGTGGCCCTCCGAACTCTACTGTTGCATTTTCTCCTTTAAATTTGGGTTAGTGGTGCAGTTCTTGAACTCGATCTGATTTTGAATACTGATGGTGGGACAGCTAATCCCTCAGTCAGATCTTCAATGATCATTACGTTTTTCCCCTTAGCAACAGTGTGGAAAACAAGCTTGGTAGGTGTCATAGTGGCAACAGTAGTCTTGGCCATCTTATGAGAAGGGAAGTCCTGAAGACAGTTCAGGTTGAATTTAGCAGACGACTCTTGAACTTCTGGAGCAGAGACTTTCATTATGACTATCGGCGCTATTTTTGGTTGGTGTTGCCCGTAAGAAGCTGTCGCTCATCGGAATCAAAATCCCATCGCCCGCTTCGGAAGGACGTTTTAATTTACATATATATTTAGTTTTAGAAAAATATGAAATCAAACTGACCCCATATTTTTCAT
>NW_018240474.1:18496-19270 GCF_001263595.1 Phalaenopsis equestris | reverse complement strand
TTAAAGTTGATTAGAGCGACACCGGTTAGGATCCCACGATTCCCTCATTCTAACACCACTATTTTCAATTGGATTCACTTAGTCTAAATAAACTTACTAGACTCAACTTAATGAGTTCCATAATTTCATTTAGACCGTGGGAAGCCTCGTTAGTAACCGTAGGTTACCTCCTCCAAGGAATTCCCGATCATCCCATAGAGACATCTTAATTTTGTTGAAGTTGTAGTTTTGTGTGATGTTTTTAATTAAATTTTGAGTTGTTTTATATTTTGAATGTGGTGGGGGTGAATTTTATCTTTGTTGATTTTAGTTTTGACTTTGGTTTTGGCTTTGGTTCTGTGGCCATCCTGATAGTTTTAGTTTTCAATGTGAATTTGTATAAGCCCAAAAGTATAGCGTAAAAGAAACACAACGCTGAAAACTGTAAAAAGCGTACCTAACGAGTCTTCTCGTTCCACCACCTGAAACTTAAAATGCTTATTAAGGCAGTTTATATGAAATAGGGAAGTAAAATCTTGATGAGCTATCTAACCCTAGGTCATATCTTGGTGGGTCCTTAGGAGTTTATTTAAGGATGATGTTGCCAAGCAAAACATATTAAGTTGAGTAGATCTCCGAGGTATCCAACAGATCTAGAGAAAGAAGCAGGTCCGTGCTACTCTCTCGTTGCCTGGTGGAAAATCTCGACTTCTTTTAAACTTATTATGTTGCTTAATAAGTCATCCTATAAATACCCTTAATGCTCAGTGAGCATTGATGTCTCAATTATCCCTA
>NW_018240474.1:15984-17432 GCF_001263595.1 Phalaenopsis equestris | reverse complement strand
TCAAAATATTATGAAACTTTTATAATGAGTTCTCTGGACCCTAAACCACAGTGGAGATAAAAAATTAAGTCATTTAAATGTTTGTATTTTCCAAAATTAATTATCTTAATAATTTAGTGTTCATGCAAAAGTACTACATTTTAAATGACTTCACTCATGTAATTATTTCCAAAAGCTTCCCTGGTCATGGTGGATCGTCAAAAAATTTCTTGGAATTTTCTAATCAACATGCTAATTTTCATGATTATTTTAATAAAATAATGTGTATTTCATGATTATTTTAAGAAAATAATGTGCAAAAACTTGAAAAATATGGATCTCTGTATAGGGACTTCCTCTGATTTTGGAAAAATCAGAGGTTGTTTCCCTTGACAGAGGCTACAACATGCCAAAATTTCAAGCCAAGGTGATGTGTCAATATGCATGGAGAATCAAATGATGTTTAATTAGTTTATGGAGAATCAAATGATTCCAAATAGTGTTTAATTAGTTAAAAAAATATGCATTAAATTGACATGAAATTTATTCCACATTATTCTCCTCTGTTCACTGAGCAAAAGGGTCTTTTTATTTTATTTTTGTGATCTTTCTGTGCAAAGATATGGATTTTCACAAAGTTATGAATTTTTGAAGTTAGGGGTCATTTTCTGAATTAATTAAACCCCTATTTATCTATCTAAATCGCGCATGCTGACTAGATCTTAGGCAGCTCCGTAGGAATGCGTGGCGCGCTCTGGTTGGACGCCACCACCCACGTAGATGCTCACTCGGCCCGCAGTTTTTGTCCCGAAGTGCTATCCGGCTCGATCTCTTTCATTCATTTGATACACGCTTGATCAAACGACCCCCCATCATCATCCCCGATAGAATGATCTCGTGACCGTCCACACTATAACCCTAAGAGCTCAGCCTAGACTCAACCAAATCATCTTGGGTTTGATCCTATGGACTCGTCTAAGTGAGATGAACACATCCATACTGTAATCATGCAATTAAATTAAGCCTAATTAAATGGAGAATCGAAATTGGATCGGGATGAGGTGAGGTATTATAACTTTGCTCTGAGGAGTGAAACTTCGATTAGAGGGTCTTGGCAATTTCATTATGATCCAAAGAGGCTAGGGATTGAGTCCCTAGTCTTGGTATAAGGCCTAGATTTGGATTGGATCACGGCCAGATTTGGGTGTTGGTATAGACCTATGATAGAGGCTCTGTAAAAGGGGGATTTTATGGGGCTTTAGCTTCTTTCACTATTGTGAAGGTGTGGGTGAAGTTAATTTGGGTTTGGTGGACTTTGGAGGTGTATTGGATTCTGTCCTGGTTTCTGGCAAGGTTCCAAGCTCAAAATTGAGCTCCGATAGTGGGAATTAGTGAGGGAAAATGGTTGGAATGCACTAAGGGGATCTTAGGGAAGCTCTATGTGGAGTTTGGAGAGGCCTCTCTAAGAA
>NW_018240474.1:15729-15956 GCF_001263595.1 Phalaenopsis equestris | reverse complement strand
GGGCCATGGAGGTAAGTTGTTATAAAAATGGCCACGGGGTGGCTCTCAGGGTATAAGTTTGGGTGCGCTGTGGTGCTTAAGTGGAGGGCAGAGGAGCTCCATCCATTAGATTGATTGAGTTAGCCTCTAGGTTTGATTTGGGTGAGGTGTCGTGGGGGTGGCTCTCAGTTTTGAGGTTTTCCAGCCACTAGGCTGGCTGGCCGGCCAGGGGGAGGTGGCTAGGAGCT
>NW_018240474.1:14129-14846 GCF_001263595.1 Phalaenopsis equestris | reverse complement strand
TTGAGTTGAATTTGAGGAAATTTGGGCCCTTAAAGAAAAATTTGGGGGTTTTGGTTAAAGATGGTCAAATTGACCAAATTGGGTCATGCAGTAGTTAAAAAAAATGAAATTAGGAATATTTGGAATTTATTGAGATTTATGAGAATTTTTGAAATTTTTGGAATTTTGGGCAATGGAGGGGTATTTTGGTAATTTGGGGTGTTTTAGGGGTAAAGGGCCAAGATGGGTATTTTGGTAGAGTTGGAATACCAACCACTACCATCAAGCCATGAAAGAATGGAAACCCCATTTTGGGTCCTCTATATAGTGGTCTTAGCCAAACCATAGCCTTAGGGCTGGTAGGATTAGAGGACCATCTACATGAGTATGCCAAAAAGATTAAGGGGCCTGGGCTGGAAATTTGAGTTTATAATTTTGAGTGAAGGTGAGGTATTATACCTTTGCTGTGAGAAGTGAAGCTTCAATAAGAGGGTCTTGGCACCTTCGTTATGATCCAAAGAGGCTAGGGATTGTGTCCTTGGTCTTGGTATAAGGATTAGGCGTGGATTCAATCGTGGTCGGATTTGGGTGGTGGTCTAGAGCTCTGGTGGAGGCTATTTCAGAGGGGGGTTTTATGGGGCTTTAGCTTCTTTCACTATTATGAATGTGTGGGTGAAGTTAATTTGGGTTTGGTGGACTGTGGAGGTGTATTGGATTCTGTCCTGGTTTCCGGCAAGG
>NW_018240474.1:4710-11465 GCF_001263595.1 Phalaenopsis equestris | reverse complement strand
AAGATGTGAGAATTGAAATGTAGGTATCAATCCTAGAAGAAAGGGTCGAAATTTAGGTATCGACCTCAAAAGATGAGAACATTGAAATTTACAAAAAGATTGTGGTGCTCAATTTGCAAAAGTGTATCATGTGAAAAAGTTGATTTTGTAGAAGATTTGTAGAGCTTTGTGGGGTTTTGTGCAGAATGCTTAATTCTGCGGGGATGCAAAGAGAGTTAAGGTAGATAAAGATGGTGGTGCTGTGCGCACAAGAGTAGGAAACTCCAAAAAGGAGAGGATCCACTCAACAGATTCGTTTCATTTTCTTGTTGTTTTTATCACATTTAATTTTTAAAAATATGTCTTTAAAGTTTTAATTTTAATTGGTTGATTTTCAAAAGAAATTTGTTTTGTTATTTATTAATTGATGATTATTATTTTTTTCATTTATATTTTATTTATTGTTAAAAAAAATTTGTTGTTTCGTTCTTTGTTCATTGAAATTTTGAACCAGCACGTGGTTCATGGTTTTCATCCCTCGCACAAAAAGGCAACTAACAAAAAGGCACAATTTGAGAGAAATTTCCATTAATTTGCTCCAACAAAGATGTCATAAATCGAACATAGGCTAATGCCTCAAAAGGTACATTATATAATCCATTTTGAAATACATCGAGAACATCTCATGATATGAGTACATTATAGACTGAATACATCATATACATGTCATGCTGTTAAAAGAAAGAATGTGAACCCTCTGTGCCAGGTGTGTTGAGCTCCTGATTAAGCAGACCTTCTAAGTCATGTTCCAGGATAGAAGTTCCTTTTGAATGTACTTAGAGGTAAAACCCTTTCAAAACTCTTATGGAAGTAACTCCTCCAATTCTGGGTCCTGCTAGAATCTATATGGTATTTTACTGTCATCCATCCCGCAGAAAGTCACAGACACCCTACGGTGTCGTACTCCTAGAATGCAATGTTTGACAACGTCTGCACCGTTTCCCTTGAGAACAAGTACTGAACCGACTGGAAGAGGAATCTCCACAAAAACTCTAAATTTATCATGGCCGACGATATCAATTTCTTTTCCAAATAGAATATTGCTTTTACTCATGAATGAGACCGTGTAGAAAGGCCTCAAAAAATCATGATGGTCAATGTGTGGGGGAATGCAATCACCCTCTTCATAAATATTGATAATGCAACTGTTGGGAATGCAGGTAGCAGGTAGAATATTCCATTTGACCATCCTTTTGATCATCCATTTTATCATCGATGGTAGCAGATCTACTTGATCATGTCTGAGGATCCCAGGCGGATTCCCCTGTCTGTCATTCGTGAAGTTATAACAACAGCCACATTGGATGGTGATTCTTCCCTTCCCTCTCATCCACCTCTTTGGCTCGGAATATGTCTTTTCCATGAGAAGGCCCGCTCGGCCTCTGTCTCTTAAATTGAAGATGCAGTCCATAATGCTTTTTTCATCAGTCTTCGAGAAAACTGGTGTACAGCTCCAGGCCATCCAATATATTGACAAACTTCCCCTGAACCTCTTCATATAATTTGAGTTCTCTTTTATTTACTCTGCTTATCTTTTAGTATTCTACCATACCAGGGGTTGGCAGCTGTGGCGGGCGGTCCTTCCTTCGGGCATCGGCGGGAACCCAAACTGGTGCTGGTCGATCTAGAATACGAGACTCGACCTCTAATGGGATGTAAGACCCTGGGCTCCACGGTGCATGCTGATCCGTCCCCAGTGGGACATATGGTTCATCCATCATGAAATCTGAAGTATGAGATTCGCTGGTGCTTGAAGTGTATTCTTCTAATGTACTGAAATGTTGTAGATGCAGAACATTTGGGGGTGTTTGAATCTATCACGAACCCTGGTTCTTCTTCCGTGGTGGGTAAGCTAGCAGAAGTTTCTTTCAGAACTGGATCGTAAATGTGCCCCTCAGGAATAGGGGTGAGCAAGCTGTTCGTCTCTCTTTGACGTTTGTGTTCTTGTCGTAGAAAAGCTCTCTACTTCTTGCGACATGCGTTCCTGCACTACGTCCTGCGAAGCGGAGTACTTGGTATTCTTTTAATATTAGCGGCTATTAAGCCTCCAACATGTGTAGCTACTATGGAGGGCAGATGGCTGGGCCCTTCCATTGGATCTCACTCTGCTATCACGTTCTTGCCCTTGTGTGATACATTATCTCTAGCGGTCACCCTTAGTAGTGAAGGCAATCCTTCTTTCTCTTTGCAGCTGGCTACATCCATTAGAGGACCTTCATAGTCCATGTCAACCTGGTTGAAATCCATGTTGAAGTCTATGGTACCGCCCCGCGACACCATCTACTTATTTAATGCGAGGTTGCAGCCATCCTGGAAGCAAAGATCAACCTCTATACCGACATTTTTTTGCAGATGATAGGAAAAACGTCAGTGAGACGAAACTTGGTATGAATAAGAACAAAATAAAGTATTTATTAAAGTACATTTTAGTTTGTTTTGGTGCAATGAATTGTTTATCTTATGTATGAGTTTTGTTAAATTTAGTAGAACATTATACTTAATAGTGGAAAGAAGTAAATTTGAAGTTTAAAATTTCTTTCTCAAAATTTTCATTATATTGAGGTTAATTACAAGATTTGGACCCGATCATAGACATTTGGCCACATAGATAACCCTAAAATAGTCAAAGTTTCCAAAATTTCAAAGCAAGCAGAGGCAAGAGTCGTCAAGTTGTGTAATAAGTTTTCAGATATTGTCCGTTTATTGGTAACATGAGTCTTTTGCCTTGGAAGTCCGCTAATTGGTAGGCTCCTCCTATGTAGACCTTTTCAATGACAAATGGTCCCTCCCAAGTTGGCTTGAATTTTCCACCTATTTTGTGGTGTGCAAGAATAGGCCTTTTGAGCACAAGTACGAGGTCACCAACTTTGACTGTCCTTGGGCTGACCAATTTGTCATGGGCTTGTACCATCTTTGCCTGGTAGAGCTCCAAACGTTGTTGTGCCTCCAGTCATTTTCCCTCGAGACTCTCCAGTTCTTCAAGTCTAAGTTTTGCACTTTCTTCCGTTGTGAGTTGGTTGGCAACAAGAACTCTGAGAGATGGTGTCTGGACTTTTAGCGGTAGCACGACCTTGGCCCCATACACGAGCATATAAGGTGTACACTAAGTGGGAGTCCTGAAAGTCATCCGGTAAGCCCACAAGGCTTCTAATAGTTTCTTGTGCCAATCCCTTTGTTTATTTTTGTGCTTTTGAAAGTTGTCCCATTGTCAGAGATTATTCTTCGCGGTACTCCAAAACAGTAGACGATTTGACTTTTGAAAAATTAAAGGACATGCTGTGTCATAACCTCACGTAACGGTACTACCTCTGCTCATTTGGAGAAGTAGTCTGTAGCGGCAAGTATAAACATGTCTCATGGAACATGGAGACTTGGTTGTGAATGTCGTAAAAAATCATTGTCATTGGGTGCTGATATATTGCTTCGAATTTGATTAAGCCAAATGACATCACTGTGTAGTAGAAAATTCCAATCGGTGTTCTGAAGGCTGTAAGTGTTGCATCCTCAGGAGCCATCTTGATTTGGTTTTATCCCGACGATCCTTCCATGAAGGAGAAAATTTCATGTGTTAAAGCAATATCCACCATCATCTCTGGTATAGGTAGTGTAAATTCATCTTTCGGACACGCCTTATTAAAATCTCTTAAGTCGATACAAACACAGATCAGTCCATTTTTTCTTATTAACAGGTACAATGTTAGCTAACCACGTGGGTATTGTTCTTCTTTCACAAAGTTGGTGTCTACTAATTTCTTTACCTTAGCGATGACTTGTTGTTCTATCTAGAGGTGCATTCTCCTGGGAGCCTGTTTTACTAGGTTTATACTCTTGTCCACCCCAAGTTTATGAACTGCAACCTCCGCTGATGGTCCTGGCATTTCATCAAAGCTCCATGCAAAGCAATCTTTAAATTTTGTTAATAGTTTGATCAATTCTGCAGATTCTTCGTCATTAAGTAGAGAACTTATAATTGTAGGTCGGGGTCGTTTCTCAGTCTCGAGGTTAATCTCTTTCAATTCATCAATGGTAGATTTAATTTCTTCCCTAAATTCTGGGGGAGCATCTTCTATCGGTTGATCATTAAAGTCATCCTTTACATCAAGGCAATCCTCTTCTGACTCACAAGTAACAACCATGCAAAATTCAGGATCATCAACTTGTCCGACTGTACCAAATCCGAGACCTTCTTTGAATTTGGAGTTCAACTCCTAACATTCCATAAATTTTCAAAAAGGTACAATTTATCTTTTGGCATTTGATTTGGTAAGTGTCCCTATTGAATTAACTTTTGAACACAAAGCGAGAAATAACCAAAAGGCAATTCCATTCATTCATTAGAATCAACATTCAAATTTACATGTTTTTCAAGCTCAGTAGAGGTAGAAGCACGGTAAAATTTAATCGGCTTTTAACCAACACTAAGGACTTCCTTGACCTCTAAACTCTCGACCTTTTGAGGGAGAATTGGAGTAAGGGTCATAGCATTCACATAGTGGTTTATCTAATCATACATTGTTTTATATTCATTATTTTTTGTATCTTCTAGGGATATCTTGTACTGAGGTCTTTTCCATCTTGTCATCATTATCTCATCTTCAGAACTATCTTCATCACCAATGTTGATAGTTGGCCTAGTCCGTTCAACAATTAAATTAATCCTTCCTCGTCCACGTCCTCGGCCTTGGCCTCAGGTGCGCAAACTAAAATGTCTTTCACCATCTCTTTTGTTCACCTTATTTTTGGTTGAGGTTTAGTTTTTCCTCTTTAGTAGCGTGAGGTCTAGCCATAGGATTTTCCTATTGACTATTCTTAAAAAACCAGACATGAAACCCTCACCATTAGAAATTCTACCCTCTTATGTACTCAACTTGAAGTGCCACATGTTGGTCTCAACCTCTAAATACTTAGTAGGTGGGGTCACTGTGGGGGAAACACAAGATGAGTCACCCTTAGGATTGCTGGACCTTAAGCCTAACCCTGGGTGTTAGTCTGGAGCTAAGGCACTCACTACACTTATCTGCACCCACAAACGCTCAGAACCCTGAACTCAAATTTCTAGTCTAGATCCCTTGATCTTTTGGGATACTCATGTAGATGGTCCCCTAAACCTATTAGCCCTAGGGCTATGGTTTTGCTAAAACCACTATGTAGAGGACCCAAAATGGGATTTCCATTGGTCCATGGCTTTTTGGTGATGATTGGTACCTCAACTCTACCAAAATACCCATCTTGGCCTTTTACCCCTAAATCACCCCCAAATTACCAAAATACCCCTCCATAGCTCAAAATCCCAAAAATTCCAAACATTCCCAGAAAATCCCAATAAATCCCAAATATTTTCAATTCCATTTTTCTCAACTACCTCATTACCCGATTTGGTGAATCTGACCATCTTTGATCAAAACCCCTAAATTGCCCTTTAAATGCCCAAATTTCCCCAAATCCAACTCAAATGTCTATCAATTTGATCTCAATTGACACCAATTCCATTCCTAAACTAAAATTTACCTTTTATATGACCAAGTTAAACCAAATCCAAGCTTAATTGGTCCATTATTTGAGCCCAATTTTGATTTGGGTCAAAACCCCAATTTTGCCCATATGACCTAATCTCACCAAATTAAACCCATAGCCTAGTCAATTGGCCTCAATTAATGTCCAAATTTCACCCAATTGATTGCCTTAACCTCCAAATTGGCATCCACTTCATGTTGAAAACTCTTCATGAGGTCCTTATTGACCATTTACAACAATCAATTTGGACTTAGCCCAAGGCTAACCCAAGCTAGACCCAAGCCTAGCCCAACATGACCAAATTGATTAAAATTCAGAATTCCCTCAAATTGACCCTTCAATTGAACTCAAAACCACTCCCATCCTTCACCAAAGTTGTTCCTTAAAATCATCTACACCAAATGCAATAATTATTTGAGCCAATTGACATGGCTAACCTAGCCCAAACCTAAGTTTTGGTCAATTGCACCCACTTGAACCCATGCACTAAATGTGACCTAACCACCCTAAAGCCACTAAATTAACTACACCACAGCCATTAGTTGGACTTAGTGACCAGTCCAAACACCATGAAACCACCTAAATTAAGCCATGGACCAAATGTTCCCCAAATTAAGGGATCTTTCCAAAAATGCGCATGCTTAAGATATCTTTGCCAAATCCAAGCACATATGCATTAAATTGTTGTGATGGATTCCTCTGGATTACCTGAGCTCCTAGCCACCTCCTACTGGTCGGCCAGCCATCCTAGTGGCCGGAAGGAAAAGTTCAAAAGTGAGAGCCACTCCCATGGCACCTCACCCAAATCAAACCTATAGGCCGGCTCATCCAAATCAAACCTATAAATCAAACCTAGAGGTCAGCTCATCCAAATCGAATTGAAGAGCTCCTCTACCCTCCACCTAAGCACCATAATGCACCCAAACTTATGCCCTGAGAGCCACCCCATGGCCATTTTTATAAAAACAACCTCCTACGGCCATGGAAGGTGTGCTGAAATTTCCTTAGAGAGGCCTCTCCAAACTTCACATAGAGCTTCCCTAAGATCCCCTCAGTGCATTCTAACCATTTTTCCTCACCCATTCCCATTGTTGGAGCTCAATTTTGAGCTTGAAACCCTGCCGGAAACCAGGACAGAACCCAATACACCTCCACACTCCACCAAACTTCAATTGCTTGTGCCCACACCTTCACAAGAGTGA
>NW_018240474.1:4017-4428 GCF_001263595.1 Phalaenopsis equestris | reverse complement strand
TGGATGTGTTCGTCTCACTTAGACGAGTCCATAGGATCAACACCAAAGTGATTTGGTTGAGTCTAGGCTGAGATCTTAGGGTTTTAGTGTAGACGGACACGAGATCATTCTATCGGGGACGATGACGGGGAGTCGTTTGATCAAGCATGTATCAAATGGACGGAGGAGATCGAGCAGGACAGTGCTTCGGGACATAAACAGTGGGTCGAGTCAGCAGCTACGTGGACGGCGGTGTCCAACCAAAGCGCACCACGCATGCCTTCGGAGCTTCCTAAGATCTAGTCAGCACACACTGTTTAAATAGATAAATAAGGCTTTTTTTATTTATTTAAATACCCTTAACTTAGAAAATTCATAGCTTTGTGTAGAAAAATCACAAAAATAAAATAAAAATACCCCCTTACTCAGTGA
>NW_018240474.1:2946-3416 GCF_001263595.1 Phalaenopsis equestris | reverse complement strand
TAAATTGCTTCCTAATCACTTAGGAATAATTAGAATATTTTTCCTATTCTCTAAATAAAGATATTGAATTTCAAAGCTTAAGAATAATTTTTAAAAGGCTAAAAATGAGTTTTCACTAAAATAATTCCAATAAATCAAAGAAAAACCAAAAAAAAAAGAAAATTTGCCAAAAATTTCTCCTTTGGGTTCTCTAATCTCAGGAAGATTTTTCAAAAATACAAAACTTAATTTTTCCCATTTAAAATTTTTTATATTTAATAAATACCTCTGAACTTAAAATAAATCTTAAAATTCAAATAAAGATAAAAAAATCATGAAATTTGGTCCAAAGGCTTCTCTAGTCCAGTTCTACCTTCAGTAACAATTTCAAAGGATTAGGATTTACCTTGGTCAAGTTAGGAATTTTCTTTGAAAAATCCTATTTTTGCATGAAATTAATTATATAAATTAAATTAAATTTTTAAAAGTCT
>NW_018240474.1:0-2495 GCF_001263595.1 Phalaenopsis equestris | reverse complement strand
TAGGTCTTAAGGGCTTAGTGGTGACTTAGGCTAAATCAAAATTAACTAAATGAGGATTAGAGAAATAAACATAATTATATCAAACATCCTTGAAACACCACTAAGCCCAATTAGGATTAAAATTTTGGCTAAGTGTTCAAATTACACTTACTTCCCCTTCAAGGGATTTCACCCACATGATTTTTAAATTAAATGATAAATGATCATTCACCTGCTCTTAGGTCTATCTTGAAGATCTACTAAACTTAATATGCTTTGCTTGACAAAATCATCCTTAATCAAACTCCTAAGGACCCACCAAGATATGACATAGGGTTAGGAAAACTACTAAAACTTTACTTTTCATGCTCTCCATAAATGCCTTAACATGCATTTTGAGTTTCAGGTGGTGGAACGAGGAGATTTGCCAGGTACGCTTTTTATAGTTTTCAGCGTTGTCTTTCTTGTACTTTTATGCTATACTTTTGTGCTTATACAAATTCGCATTGAAAACTAAAACTATCAGGATAGCCACAAAATCAAAACCAAAACCAAAGTCAAAACTAAAATCAACCAAGATAAAATTCACCCCCACAACATTCAAAATATAAAACAACTCAAAATTTAATCACAAACATCACACAAAACTACAATTGCAACTAAATTAAGACATCTCTCTTGGATGATTGGGAATCCCTCAGAGGAGCTAACCTACGATTGCTAACAAGGTTTCCCACGATCTAAATGAAGTTATAGAAATCATTAAGTTCAGTTTAGTAAGTTCATTTGGACTAAGTTAATCCAATAGAAAATAGTAGTGCCAGAATGAGGGAACCGTAGGTTCCTAACCAGTGTCGCTCTAATCAACTTTAAAATGCCCTCATAAAATTTAAAGAACTTCAACCATAGCTCCACCTGATTTGACATTATAACTTGACGCACAAGAAAACTCAAACTAGTCGCGTCAAGGAGCTTGGAGCTAGCATGGTGGGCAGCACAATCATCTTCAATAGGAAAACCTGTCTTCCCCAGCTAAAAAATTTTTCCTTCCTTAGACTTAAACAACAAAGACATAGGACTTCGAGGTTGCTTTCTTCTGAAACGTAAATCCTCACCATATCTTTAGGCTTTTGTATAACACTGTTATACAATATAAGCCCTAACTCGTGTTAGGATTTCGAGGTTGTCGTTTGTTACGACCTAAACCCTCACATCTTCCAGGCTATTTGTGTTATCTTTTCACACAAATGTAAGCCCTAACTAATAAAATTGGCAGGATGAAACACTTAAATTTTTCTCCTCAAAATTGAAGCCAAACATTAGGATAGCTTGGGAAGTCACCGGGGTTCTCCTCTGGATCCATGACATCCCCTTGTTCTTCCTCCTTTGGATTCTACAATAAAATGTTCCAAATTTGAACCAATCCCCTTTCACACCTCTACGTCCGATCTCATTGAAGAGTCCTACCCTTTGAAACTCCTTGAAGATAATATTTCCTGATTTGTATCGAGTGTCTACTTAGGTGGCTTTGGTCATTTAAGATGTAATTAAATATAAGGGCTTACCCTTATAAGAATCATGTCCGAACCCAGCTTTATATTAAATAGGGGAACCTTTCGGCAAATATAAATGTTTCGCAGACCAAACAAATGTCATATATTCCTTAGTTTATTTGATCGAGTCTCATCCTCAAGTCTTGTGCTTGTCCTTCGGGATAGATAGAGGATTTGAGGTACAGTGCTCTTTCATTTAAACTATGAAAAATATGGGGTTAGTTTGATTTCATATTTTTCTAAAAATAAATATAAATGTAAATTAAAACGTCCTTCCAAAGCGGACAACTGGATTTCAATTCCAGTGACCGACAGCTTCTTAGGGGCAACTCCCTCTAACACAAAATAGCGCCGACAACTTCTGGCGACTCTGTTGAGGACAAGCTTTTCTCTCCATATAAATCAAGAAACATTATTTTCGCACATCGGTAACGTGTCCATGTCCCTCTTGGACCAAATTACCTTTCTTTGGTGGGCATACTTTACTCATTTCTATTTTGGGAAAGTACGGTCAACTCCTTGGACTTCAGGACTAGCTGTTCAACCATCTTTGAATAGAGGGTTTCAGAAGGCCATTAAGGACTCTTTAAATTGTCATGTGGGGTCGGACCCCCAATAGGTGTATCGGTGGACTAATTCCACCTGGGGATTTTCTGCCACTAATTGGGTCCTGTACTGGGTCCTAATTTTTCCGGCACTGGGTCCTAAAATTTTTCACATCTCCCTTCCAAATTTGGTTTGCTACTTCGCAAATTAAACCAAATCGTGTTGTGTTGCATGCACTTTGAAATATTATTTAAATTTTACACCTTTTTAAACAAAGATGTTAAAAATACCCATAAATTAAGGCCCGCCCTGTCTACAGATTAACCTCTATATTTAGTACTTGCACTAAAGATTACGAGGTTTTTGGCCATATAGCTGACCATAAAACTTTCTGTTTTAAAGCCCGCTGCGATGGCC
>NW_018240473.1:0-1784 GCF_001263595.1 Phalaenopsis equestris | reverse complement strand
GAAATTGAGGCTTCTCCAAGGCCAATTAAAGGTCACATTTGGTGTGTAAAAGTGCTATAAAAGATTTAAGATCCAAATTGAGGCAAATTGAGTGAGCTATGGGGTTCAATTTGGGTGGATTAACTCATATGGCTAAAATAGGGGGTTTGACTTAGATCAAAATTGAGCTCAAAGCATGGGCCAATTAGGCTTGGATTTTTTTAAAATTAGTCATATGAAGGGTGAATTTGAGTTTAGAATTGAAATTAATGGAAATTAGAACCAAATTAATGGACATTTAAGGTGAATTTGGGGACATTGGGCCTTTAAAGGCAATTTAGGGGTTTTGGTCAAAAAGGTCAAAATGGCTAACTTGGGTTCAATTCGAAGGTTCAAATTGGTTTTGGATACATTTGGAGTGATTTTGGACGTTCTGGGAAAGTTTGGGGTGCCAAGGGTATTTTTGTAATTTTGGCAATTTTAGGGGTATTTTGGTATTTTTGGAATTTTTTTGGGTGGATTTAGTTAATTTGGGTATTTTGAAATGGTTTGAAATGATTTTTGAACAATTTTGGGTGTTCTGGGTGAAATTAGGATTTTTGGCCAACTTTGGGATTTGGGGTTGTTTAGGTAATTTGGGTAGGTTTTGTGGTAAAAGGTAAAATTGAATATTTTTGGTAGATTTGGGAAACCAACCACCATATGTGAGCTATAAACCAATGAATCCCCATTTGGGTCCTTTATGCACTAGTCTTAGCTAAACCTTAGCCTAGGGCTAGTGGGTCTAGGGGACCATCTACATGAGTCTCCCAAAAGATTAAGGGGTCAAAGTCAATAATTTTAGATTTTAGGATTGTGAGTGAATATAGGTGATAGTGTGCAACAGTGAGTGCAAGTGACTGCAAGTGAGTGGACTAGCTATAGACCAACACCCAAAGTCAACCCTAAGGTAAATCAGCCTTTTGGGGACTCATCTTGAGCTCCCTCATACTGACCCCACCTATTAAGTGCTAGAGGTTAGGACCAATATATCAAACTTCAAGTTGAGAAAAGAGGAGTTTAGATTTTCTATTGGTGAGGGTTTGAATAGTCACCAGGAAAATCCCATGGCTAGACCTTAGGCAACTAAAGAGGGAAAGCTAAACCTCTACCAAAAGTGAGGTCAACAAACCATTGAAGATTTCTTGAAATATTTTGATTTATTTTGAACACTTTTGAACCTCTCAATTTCCTCACTGAATGAACTAAGTTCTGAAGGTTCTAGAGTCACTATTGTGGCAACAGCATTGCCACAATGACCCTGGTGTTCAATATTGTGCTTCAATTTATTACGCTTCACATCAGTTTTCCAAAATGTTTCTTTGGTATGTCTTAGTGCTAATCTATCCCAAAAGATAAACACAAGAATTGAGGATCAGGCTCGATCAAAATAAACTAAGGAAAGTATGACGTCTGTTTGGTCTGCGAAACCTTTGTATTTGTCGACAAGTTCTCTTATTTAATATAAAGGATTAAATAGGGTTTATATTAAGCTGGGTTCGGACATGCTTCCTAAAGCCCTTATAGTTAATTACATCTTAAATGATCAAAGCCACCTAAGAAGACTCTCGATAAAAATCAAGAAATATTATCTTCAAAGAATTTCAAAGGGTAGGACTATTCAACGAAATTAGATGTAGAGGTGTGAAAGGGGATTGGTTCAAATTTGGAACATTTTATTGTAGAATCCAAAGAAAGAAGAACTAGGGGATGTCATGGACCTAGAGGAGGACTCCGGTGACTTCCCGAGCTATCCTAATGTTTGA
>NW_018240472.1:0-208 GCF_001263595.1 Phalaenopsis equestris | reverse complement strand
CGAGAGAAGAGAGAAATTGAGGAACAGAGGAAAGAAAGGAGGAAGGGAGAAATCGAGAGAATATCTTTATTTCTCTTTCTCTCCTCTCTCTCTCTCCTTTCTCTTGACCTTCTATCACTCTCATTCACTCTTCAACATACATTCATCACACACACACTCTCTCTCTCTTATTCGTGAAAAGGGATGAAGGGAGGGAGAGTGAGACAGA
>NW_018240471.1:5198-5473 GCF_001263595.1 Phalaenopsis equestris | reverse complement strand
ATTCACGTCAAATCAACCGGTCAAACAAACCGCTAAGACAGCTATACGAAGCAGTCATCCTCCGAACGTGGTCGCGAGCCAAACCAATCAAAACCGTTTATTCTGTTGGATATCTCATCTCAACCCTACAATTCCACCGCAGCATTTCTTCAGATAAAAGTTAAATAAATAATAGCCACCCGAGCAAGGGAAAACATGTGGCCACAATTATTTCGACATATTTTGAACAGTGAAGGAGCCACAACGAGGCATATGGGGGGGTGGGGCCCAGTGAC
>NW_018240471.1:0-3378 GCF_001263595.1 Phalaenopsis equestris | reverse complement strand
AATATAAGTGGATTAAGAAAAGAGTTAAATGCTCTTGGGTCACAAAATTAGGTAAAGATGATGCAAGATTTTTTAGCAATGAACTAAAAATAAGAAAAGTATTAATTTCATTAAAGAGCCTCTTTTTAATAATTCTTAGAAGTTGCTAATGAGGTTGTTGCTTATTTTAATTCTTTTTTAGCGGTAATTTTGATAATTTTATTTTTTATGATAACAATTTTCATGTTGTTAACCATTTTCATTATTTGGATTGTCATGTTTTATTGCAAGAATTTATTGATGATGATATTAAAATTGCTTTATTTGCAACTATTAATTGCAAAACCTCTAACCCATATGATTTTTCTTTCAAAATATTTAAAGATTCTTGTAATATTATTGTCTTTGGCTCTATTAAAATTATTAAATTATTCTTTAATTCTTTTAAAGCTTTTTTCTACATTTAAGCATATTGTTATAACTCATATTCCTAATAATTTTGGAGTTAATTCTTTAGATGATTTTAAGTCAATTTTTGTTTAAATTTATTACAAAACTTATGAGTCATAGATTTAAAAATATTCTTCCTAATATTATTCATTATGTTAAGCTTTTTTATTAAGGGTAATGACATTGTTGATAATATCATTCTTATAAACAAATTTTATTATTTTGATAATTATAATTCTTAGGATAAATTATTTTCTAGCATAGATCTTAATAAGAATTTTAATAAGGTTAACTGAACCTTTCTCTTTAATAAATTAGATAAAATGGGTTTTCCTTCAATCTTTATTAAGTAGATAAAAACTTATATTGAGGATTTTTTTATCTGTTATCATTAATAGAGAAATGCAATGGTACTTCTTCTCCTCTTTTGTTTTTCATCAAGGTTGTTTCCTTATCAACTTATTTTTTTATTATCGTTATGGATGCTTTTTTCCTCTATGTTGGATGCTCAAAGTAATAATGGAATGTATCAATGCTTTACTTAAATTTTCCATCTCATTTATACTGATGATTTATTAATTTTTGTAAATCTTATGATAACTTCGTTCATCATATAACTATTATGTTTAATACTTTTATTTGTGCTTCTAATCTTATTATTAATTACTCCAAATCTACTATTCTAAGTTGATTGATCTTTCTATTCAACATTGGCTATGTGATAATTGTAATTTTAATATTTTATCTTCACCTTGAAAATAACTTGATGATATAATTAAACCCTATAAGTTGATGACAGCGGATTGTCGTATTCTGATTGATAAGTGTCATGAATGGATTGTTGGTTGGAAGCGAAAGGTTTTATCTTTTGATGGTAAATTTCAATTTATCAAAAATACATTTGAAAGTATTTATATTAATGGATTCATTCCACTATATTTATAAAGGGCATTATGAAGAAAATTACATCTATTATAGCAATTTTCTTTCTCATAATAGTAGTGACAAAAATGTTTATCATTCCCTAAAATACTATAACTTTACCTAAGCATTATGGAGGCCTTAGTATTCCTTCTATTACGATATCAACATCATGTGTAAATATAAAATATCTTAGAGACACTATAATTCTAATTCTTATCTAGCTAAGTGGTGTAATAATCACTATAGCTCTCTTTAGCATCAGCCTTATTACAATTCTTCTAATTTTTGGAAAGATCTTATTACATTTATTGATATTATTAGAAGATTTATTTCTTTTCATGATAATATTATGAGTATTCTCCTATTTTTCTTATGTTCCATGATTTTATGACATTTTATTAGTGGAGAAGCTAGTACGGTAACACTATCTTTGATTGGTTCCAACTACCTGAGTATAATAAGCTTCATGAAGTTATTATAGATGGTAATTAGTTATCCCTCACCTCATTTATGAGTCAAATGACTGTATTCAGTGTAATTATAATATTTCTATTGTCAAAAACAACTTTAACTATTTATCAGTGATAATGACTATTACTCTATTAAATCTATGTGCCTTTTGGATTATGTTAGCTTACAAATCAATGATTAGCATTGATTGGTTTCGCTAAATGCATTTCTCATAAGTTGGCTTTGTTTTCTTTGAGAATTATTAATCATTGTATCTTGGTTAATATAGGAATGAATGTTATTCTAAATTGCATGAATTGCTCATTTGATGCTAAATATCATAGGCACATCCTTCTTTAATGTAATTTCTTGCACACTTTTGATTAAGAAGTGTAATTCATATGGTAAAATTTATCTTCTTCCTAGAAATATCCTTGAAATCATTTATCATGTCGACAACTTAATTTGTAATATTCAAAATAAATTGTTTCTTTTATCTATTCAAGTTAATGCTTATCAGATTTGGTATGAGAGAATTTGTAAATTTTATAAAAATTCTACAACTACTATGGAGATCATGTTTAAAAATATCAATTTGATCATTAAGCAAAAGAGTGGAAATTCAAGCACAAAATTCCTAGCCTTATTAATTCTTTTTATAAGATCTGATCTTTTACATTTTTATCTTTTTATAGCCTTTTTTTTTGTTTTGCTTGTTTCTAATTTAGTTTCTCTGTAAGATGCATTCTTTTACTATATTTATCTGATAAGAATCTTTACTTCACTCATAAAAAATTTCGCTTCACTTTCAAGCAATGGTGAAACCTAGCTGTATTGTTAGAATTCAACAATTATATTAAATATACCTATTTTGTTATATCTTATATATTTTTAATTTTTAGATGGTCTTTTATAAATTTGTGGGTCTCATTTTTCTGAGATTTGTCCTCTCTCTCCCACCTCTCTTCTCTTCCATATTAGTCTATATTTCTACCTTTTAGCTTATTATTTTTTTTCTTTTGCACTTGGGAGTTTCTTATGACAGTGTTGTTGTTTTTTTTTTTCTATGGATTGTGCCTGGATTGTGCGATTGGAAATTGCTTAGAAGTTCTAGGCCTACTTGTTGGAGCTTACATTATTAGAGCTGGATATTTTGTTGGATTTATGAGTAGTTTGAAATTGTTATTGATGGATGATACTGTTCAGTAGTTGTTGTTTCTTCACTCTCAATCTTATTGTTTTGAAGCTATAGTGATTTCTGAAACTCTCGAGTAGTTCTCAATTTATCTATTAGTTCTGTTATGTGATTTGTATTTTGTATTTTATCTTTCTATTTTGCTTGGGACTTTATTTATTTATTATTTACATGTTATTATATTTTCTTTTATCTCAATAGATTTGGGCTAGTCCCTCATCCCTCACTAGGAGCAAATAAAATAGCAAAAAAAATAAAAAAAAAAAAAGGAAAAGAAAAAAAAAGGGGGATAGAGAGGGCTTGCCACGTGGATGGGCCCAGAGGATGGATACTTTGAGCCACAAGAAACGAGCGGTTTCTGGAATTTCCGATAAAAAAAA
>NW_018240470.1:5069-11662 GCF_001263595.1 Phalaenopsis equestris | reverse complement strand
AAAATTAAGAACATGTACAAAATACACTAAACAAACATATTTTAAAAACAAATAAATAAAATAAAATAAAAAATAATCCCATGTGATCCCTAAGAATTTAATTGTAAGAAGTAAGAAGACATTATACCCCTGTAAAAGCTGCATACTGATAATCAATATCCCGCTTAACTTCCAAAAATGGATGTTTGATAAGTATTATGTTTTGATTTCTAATAAAGAAGATGAATTTTTAAGAGTAGAAATCCTAGTAGCTTGTAAAGTGTAAAAATTTTAAAAAAAAATCCAATATCAGAACATAGTCCAAGGGAAGCGCCAAAAGCAGAAATGTTTTTATGTTTTTGCGTATACATTGGAGTCCAAATGTTTTCATAAGGAGATTTTTACCTCCGCCTAAAAAGTATGGAACTCAAAACTTAATAATGCTGATAAGCATGATAAACAAGGATAACAGGGAAAAAAAATAGAATAAACAGTAATAATGAGGAAGTTTTCTTTGCACTTCCCTTCCATCTATATTGATCTACCTAATATATATATATATATATATATAGGCACACACGCACACACATCAACACTCATTATTGTCATATGCAGGGGAGCTTTTAGAATCATTCCCCTCAATATGGCCGACATAACTTTATTCTTCTACAACAAATGTGCTCAATATGTTGCTGCCAATTACATGGCACCCTTAGAATATTGATCTAAGAAATAACTAGTATTGATTGTTACAGCAGACTGCACAAACCATTAGGACATTCTATGTTAGACCAGAAAAGCATAAAAGCCTAGACGCAAAACCCACAATGAATGAGGAAAGAATAAAGATAACTTCTGAGTACGTAACTTAAAGCAGAGGTTTGACCTGCAGCGAGGTTATAGAATTTTATTTCAGATGCCGTGAGGTTATTTTGAGCTAGAGAAATAGAGCAAAACAGACACTGTTTTATTTGTATGAGGCTAAAAAATATATTCAATTCAGCACCTTTATCCAAAATATTCTCTATGTTGGACTATTTTAGTTAGATTTGAAAAGTCCATGAACTATCTTGGATCAAATTTGAGAATTTAAGAGGCTACATTGGATATATAAATGTCTTAAAACTATCCTTTTTCTCTAATGAGTTATGCAGTGGGCTTAGGTTTAATTGTGAGGCATATAAGATGAGTGAGACTAGGGTTTGTAGTGTTACTAGCAAGCATACTGGTGTATGATTGGGATGTGAGTTTGGCAGCGAATTATATATGATTGGGATGGCTTGAAGTTTACGGGAAGTTGGATGCAGCAATGCCACAAATGGTACAGATTTGATATAGCTAATAGGTTTGGAGATTACAAATGGAAATCAAGATAAAATTTCAACATATTCACCCCACAATTATTTTCATGAAAGTGGTAGGATGAAAGAGGAAAAGAATATACAAGAAACACTTGGGTCTATTGTTCAAAGTGATGATGATATAGATGGGGATGTTATTAGTAGAATTCAAGTTGGTTGGTCGAAATGGAGGAATGCATCGGGCCTATTGTGTGATAGAAAAGTACCACTTAGATTTAAAGGAAAATTTTATAAAATGGTGGTGAGACCTACAATGTTTTATAGCGCTGAATATCGGCCTTTAAAAGAGAACCTTAAAACTAAGTAAAGTGTTGCAGAGATGTTACTTAGATGGATGACTGGCTTGATACTTATAGAAAAATGTGAAATGTATCCATGAATGAGTCGGAGTAGCTCCAGTGGCAGGCAAGATTAGAGAGAGTCGTCTTAGATGATTTGGTCACATTAAACGTTGTCCATCTAAAGATCCGATTACGAGAGTAGATGCTTTAGATTCCACTTAAGTTAAGCAAGGTAGAAGTAGACCTAAGAAGACTTAGGCATATCGTATAAAAATTAATCTTAATTTATTAGAATTAAATTAAAATATGACAATCAATAGGAGAAAGATGATTCATGTAGCCTACCCCATTTAATGAGATAAAAGCTTGTTGTTGTCGGTACTTTGCCTAAAAAATTTAAAGTAATCTACATTAACAACTTGGATCAAGAAGCAACCTAATTGACCTAAAATAATTCATTTATTGGATATAAATGTGTGTGTGTGCGCATGTGTGCGTGTGTGCTCATGCGCGTGTGCACGTGTGCACATTTGTGCGCGCGCGCGTGTATGTGTGTGTGCGTGCATGTTCGTGTGTTGGTAACTTGTTGTATTTAGGGCAGGTTTTAATTTAGTTTCCATCAAGATAATCATCTGTGTCTGTGTTTTCCATTTTAGGGTTGTATCCAAAGACGAGTAGTGTTTCGGTTGTATCTCGTCTGAGATGGTGATTATCCTCGACTCTTCCCATCCTCTGCAACCTTACCTCCACTGTTGTCTTCGTCGACGTCATCGTTACAGTCATCCAACTCACCAAAGAAAGCAATATTGCTGTCTCCTGCAACCCCAAACCCACTTCGTCCATTCCAACTGCAAATATGCTCTGTTACACCAACTACAAGCCTCCAGTCTCTCTACCTCCTCCCCACCTATAGTTCAATTGCCGCCCTTTTACCTTCCCCGCAGTCAAGTCTCCAACTTACCATCTCCTTACAGTCTCAAGTCATACTTGTTGTCTGGCCACAGGCCCACAGCTTCCTTTCTGCAGTCTCCTTACAGTCTCAAGTCATACTTGTTGTCTGGCTACAGCTTCCTTTCTGCAACCCATCGTACCGTTTTCCCTGCCTTCCTGTCGTAGCCTTCACCGCTCCTTCAACCTACCACATCTGCCTAGCACCTATCCATTCCACATAGCAGCCCACCGCCCCTTTAGGATTCATTCTTAGTGGTGTTTGAGTCGTGTTGTTATTTTCCATCTTCGTGTGTGATTGTAATCGCCTATTGGTTTTTCAGTGACAATATTTACTTTCTTATTGTGGTTTGGGTTAACTCTGGCATCACAAACTCAAATCTAAAGTTAACCAAACATTCACATTTAAACTTAAGATTATCTAAAATTATAATTCAACATAATACAATAAATTTGAGAAAAATAACATAAATTCAGCCAAAAATAAATTAAGTGTTTAAAATGGCCTAACAACTAATTTGGTTCAACTCTTCTATATTCTTGTTCTACTTTTTATAATTGTTCCATTGAATTTGGGCTTTTGCAGGTTGATTTGGACTAAATGATGAGTCATACTAGGTCAAAATTGTTTCAATCTCCTCCCTACACTTTAAAGTGGAGTGTAATTAGGAAATGTATGTTACTTAAATAGCTCTCTTCGATTCTATAAATAGAATAAAATTCATTTAATTTCAAAAGAATTATCTACAATTCCTAAAGATATACAAGATTTTAGACTGCAACAAACAGCGTATCAAGCTCAACTCACTTATAAGAAGAATGCAATGCTAATTGAAGAGATGTTGCGGCCATTGATGTTTGGTATGTTACCCCTTGGTATTTAATCTTAATATAACCACCACCTAAGAGTCATTAACATGGAGCAATTAAAGCCATCACCATCAATATTCTTGATCACCACCTTTGGGCCTACTACCATTGTTCTCTCTAAGTCATTGATGCAAGTTCAATGTAGTTGATAAAATTTTCTGAATACCTACTATTGCCACTTCAGGCTTTGCACTATCACCACTTTTGGCTTTGCCATAGTCATGGCCCTTAAGTTCACTTTAACTGTCAACTTAGAGCCTACATTAATGTCGCTTCAATTTTTGAACAAAAAGCCACCACAAGCCCGTCGTTATTTTCATTCTAAGATTCTCCATTGTCACCATTCTCAAATCTATCATTGATACCTATTGCATCCCATGTCGATGTTTATAATCGGACCATCATCAACAAACATTGATGGCTACATTCGAAGATGTCGTTGTTGATGCATATGATACTAAGAGGAACCGTTGTCTACACCTGTTTACCACATATAATGCTAACACGCTCTCCATTCATCATAGGCAATCGTCGATCATGTGTAAGACATCATTTTTCATACTTAGCCACAAATCTATCACGATATGTACTTCCAACAGTATCTCGTGACAATGTATGACATTACGCTACTTCTAGCAAACTGAACCAAACCACTCGATTTCCTCCCTCCTATTATTTCACGATCAAATTGCCCAAAGCCTCGGCCTTAAGAAGACCTCCCCCCTTCGCACAAAACACTGAGGCATTCCCTTTTTCTCACAATTAGTGGTGCAATGCCTTCTTCTTCTTCCCCCACAAGAAGCACCCGAATTTTCCAATGTATCACCCTTGTTGCCTTCCTGGTATGGAGATTCACGCAATTTCTCTTGCATTCACTCGAAACCGACCTCCCATACCGCCTCTTAGCCGTTATTAAGATCACATGCATCTAGAGCATCGCAACAAATGTCAAACCCCTTGCATGCATTTTCTCCTAATCGGATCATATTCCTTCCCTCTAAATTCCTAGCCACAGCCCCAGCCCAAGCAGCCACCATAACCCTTTGTTGCATCTTCCCCCTTTGCTTTCCTCCGCAGTCGCCGACTCTCTTCCAAGTGCTCAATTTGACAACCACAAAATCCTTGCTCACCTCCTCCATTGATCAGCAACAAGTGCAATATTTTCCCTTATTCATCAAGAGTTCCTGGTAACAAACTCTTCACCTCCTCAATTCTTGTACTTAGTCATTACACACTCTAGACATAGACATATAGTCATGTTATGCTCTTCATAATCATAGAATTAACAAAAGATCATACATGATTTAGTTGGATATTTATGGTTTACTCTGATAATAGTAACTACTTTCATATTGATTTGGGTTAGTTGATCGAGGAAATGTCGTATTTACTTTGATTAGTCAAAGTGTTATTCAAGGGTTTAGTAATACTAAATTGATAAAATTATGATTGGATTATAAGATAGATTATTTTTTTGCAATGGCAATGAGCAATCTAGATGGTTGTGTGAGGAGCCTCGAGTGATTAAACTATGCAAACTTTTTATAATTGATTAGACTTATATTTTAGCTTTCAGTTAACTAGAAGATGGTATTGTTTAGGAACATTAATTCACTTGATGACATCAATTGAACTCCATATTAAATTAGGAGTAGTGCACCGTTCAACGTGGGGTAACTGATATTTATTAGATGATAAATATACACCTCATTGTTAAAAGTGTATTATTTTCGTTTATACTAAGTGTTTGTATATAGGTTTGTCAATCATGTTATTGGGTTTAATTATATTATTATTCTCATATTGCATGACTCATGTATTGGTCATAATAAGATAATATCTTAATATGTTTTATCTTTATCGCTGAATAAATTCATACAAAGTAGATTAAATTTTGCAATTCTAGTGTTTTTTTTTTTTCGACACATTCTTTCATTAATTTTCATTAAATTTCTTTCATGTAATAATCATGTTTATAATATTTGTATCATTCGTTAGATTTCTTTCATATAATTTTCATTAGATTTCCTTCTTTGAAAATTCATGTGATAATCATGACATTCAATCCTATGCAAGTAACAGGAATCACCGGCAGAATTGTTACCAGAAGCGGGAAAAAAAGACTTAAGAAAGATACATTCACAAAAAAGGAAACTAAACCCAAAAATTACTTCAACAAAGTTATTTTTCACACTTCGCACCACCACATTGGCTCATGCTTTCGAGGATCTAGCACGTGAATTTCCATCATGAACATCAAGAGCACTGTCATCTCATCAACAAGTATGATAAGTTAAATATTCTCAGCATACCTGTAACTCGGAGAGCTCTTCGAGGAACTCAGGAGGGCAGATATCAGGTCGCGTGGAGAGCCCCTGCCCTATCTTCACAAAGGTTGGACCCAATCTCGTAAATATCCTCCTCAACTCCGCAGCCCTCATCCGCTTCCTCTGGTCAAGCAATCCCTGCCTCTTATCAACGAGCAACTTGAAGGCAAAACTCCCCAGCGCAGTCAATACCTCGAGAGTGCGCTGAAACACCTAGCAGTGAAGAAACATTTCAAGTTAGGAGAACTGTTATGGTATGGCTCATATACCATATAGGGACAGACGCTGGAACGAAGCGGAGCAGAGCGGAGCAGAGCGGAGCGAAGCGGAAGAATCTGTCCAAATCGGGAAGTTATGTTATGTGGGTTGGGGGTGTTGGGTTAACGCCCCGCTATACGATACAAAGGTAATTTGGGAATTACATATTGTACTGTAGGGTTTACTCTAGGATTATAAATAGAACTGTTTGTAATCCTAGGTCTTTGAGAGAGCTGAATATTCTATTCTGTAATCTTTTATGAATATTGAAAAGGAGGTCGCCGCTCTGCTCCCAAGGACGTAGGCATCTTTGTCGAACCTCGTTAAATCTTTGTGTTCTTCTGGATTTGTGTCGTTCTAGTTTTTCTTCGCCTTATTTTCTCAACAAGTGGTATCAGAGCGAGGTTCGAGGGGGGGAAGAAAATTGTGGCGGCGCAGGAAGTAAGAAAAACGATTTGGGGATTTTGGAAGGAGAAGTTTCGGGATCTGCGTAGCTTCGGTTCGGAATCGAGGTATTCGGCCCACGTCGTAGATTCGAAGGAGGAGTTTCCTCGAAGGAGGAATCGGCA
>NW_018240470.1:0-3778 GCF_001263595.1 Phalaenopsis equestris | reverse complement strand
TATATATATATATTACTATTCTTATTATTATTAGTAGTAGTATATGTATTCTTATTATCAATAATCAAAACCCTTTCCTTGGTCGAGCCTCCTCCTTCTCTTCTTGGACGCAACTCTGTTCGAACGCTTTAGTTTTTCCTCTATTCTTCTTTGACACTCGACTAGGATACAATCACGTGCAAAGAGGCTCCTCCTCCGTCTTCTTCGTCGCCTCAACACAACTCGACACAAGAGCGTGATCCTTCTACTCCAGAGCTTGTCTTCGGCTCTCTCGCTCGAGGATGAATGGTCTTCGGAGTCGCGCTAGCAGCTATGTACTCATGAGGTTGACCGACCAAGGCAAATCACACAGCCACCAACCTGGACCGGACACTTGCCTCCGATCCTTCGGTCACGTTGACCGGCCACCTCCAACCGTCTGGGTCGCCATCGGTCAGCCACTCCTATACAGTCAGTCGGCTACCTTGGTTGGCCATATTTAGCCAAACAGCCACCGGGGTTGATTGTATGAAGAACAACCGCCATGCCACCAAAGGCTGGCTGATGAAGGACGGGCCAGCCACCAAGGGTCGAATATAGGAGAACCATCGAGCGACCTCCTTGGCCGACTACCACCACCCGGTTGACCACAATCGACCGGCCACAGAGAAAATTGTTGGTCAGCAACCCCCAGTCGGCTGGCTTTCAAACGCTGACGAACTCCGAACACCAAGCCCAAGGACTTCAAACCTTGGCAATGCAATGACTGAAGTACCCCCTTACATCCCTCTATAAAGCAAGGACATACTTGTAATCTCCATATTCCCTATTTTTCACTCATATACATAGAGGCCCCCGACATGTGTAAAAGAGTCCCTATGCTCTCTCTCTCTCTCTCTCTCTCTATAGGGAGCACGCTTATCTTCTTCCCTCACTTGTATCATTTATTTTGTGTAGAACACCTCTCTTCGCCCCCTCAGCTCGGGTCAATTTTCTCTTTTTCTCTCTCTTTATTTCTCAGAATACAACATTTTATATTTTTAAATATTCAAATTCTACATTGATTATTATCTCTTTACAAGGGAAAGATCTTTTTCATATCAGTTGAACTATTTTTAAATGTGTTTAGTTAGAAAATCTGCACTTACTTTCTGCTTAGAGTTAAATCTCGCATATACTTAATTTTAATCTTTTCAAAGTATTTCAATATTTTTCTCCAATTAATTATGTTTGCACTTTAATAGAAGTTTTTCTAAGTCAGTTTCGAAAGTTACAGCTTTCCTGTGGGATCTATACTAGGGTTTTTAATGAAAACTTTATATTACTTGAAACGATACATTATTTGCAAAGCACCCGTAGTGTGAAAGCTTTTTCTTTATTCCTAAATCATTTTATTTGTTCACACCAGTCGCTAAAATATAAATTATATCAAGTTTTTGACAATCTATTGGAATATAAAATATCTACTTAATTGCGGATCAGGTCATACTTGTGACATAAAAAATTGATGCTAACAATCTCTAATACATATTCTAATGATGCACATCATCATGTTGGTGAAGATAACTCTTATTTGTCCCTCAAAGTCCACATGTGGAGAATGAAGGTACCTAATAATGAGATTCTTTAGCTTCTAGATGATGCTCGACTATTAGTAGTAACATAATTAGGTGAGGTTGGTCGGTTTATTTTTTATTTTGAAAGATAAGTGAATGATGTGACTAAAAAATGTGATATTTTACATTATTAAGTTTATGTTTTATTTCATGATTACAATGTCTTCATGCTTGTGAAATGTATATTTGGTGTGTTTTGTAGTGTATATGAGTGATTAGACAATTCAGGGAGAAATATAGTTGAAATAGATGCAAAAATGCCGTAGTACCTAAAACTTATGAGTGCTTTCACGTAATAGTTTAATATTATGAGTACTATATGAAATATATATATATATATATATATATATTTATAGATATTGCACCTAAATTTTAATTTTTACATGTATATATCTCTTTGGTTATATATGAAAAAAAATATATTTCACTTTTTAGGAGGTAAAATAGTGATATTTTTTATGTGATGTGAAAGAATTGAGCGGAATGAATGTAAGAAGTAAAATTTAGGTTTTAGATATATAAATACATAAGAATTTGTGTGCTACGTATGTAAATGGCCCTTAATATTAATATAACTATTATCTAAATTAGCATATTTATTTGAGGACATTTTTATACACGTCACTTTGTAAGAGAGAAAAATGTCACCTCACCGAATCGAAGGAAGCGTCGTCGTTGAAGTCGTGTTAGTAATACGTACTCATCAGGTTGGCCACCCTGCTTTTGTCGGTCTGCCACCTTGAAAAGCAACCACCAACCTAGGTCGGCCACTAACTGTCACGACCCAAGTCGCTCGAGGATGCATTTAGTTGGATAGATGCAAAAATTTCATGGAGCAAAATAGTTGAAATAGATACAAAAATGTCATAGTACATAAAACAGGCTGCGCTCCTACGTCGCGACATAGGGAAGTGCCCTCACACCATAGAACGGCGCAATCGCTCCATACTCCACAAAGGTCGGCATATGCTCATCATATAGTGGCGCGGGGGTGCTTTTTTCATATATATATATATATATTACTATTCTTATTATTATTAGTAGTAGTAGTATATGTATTCTTATTATCAATAATCAAAACCCTTTCCTCGGTCGAGCCTCCTCCTTCTCTTCTTGGACACAGCTCTGTTCGAACGCTTCAGTTTTTCTTCTCTTCTTCTTCGACACTCAACTAGGATACGATCACGTGCAAAGAGGCTCCTCCTCCTTCGCAATTTCTTATATCACGCTTTGTGGTTAGTCGCATTTTCATACTTTTGTGAGAGAAGATATGCAGTTTTTTTGTTGTTTTGTTGTTTGGATTTTGTTCCTGACACGTCTTTTTCGTGCATGAATTTCACATGTTAATGCGTTAATTTTTTGAAATTAATTTACTTATAACCGAACACGATAAAATGTTAAAATCGATGTGATCACTGTCTAAAAAAACAAGTCGGCTAACACACAATAACTTAATAGAATATGCATATTGCCAGCAGGAAGTTGCAACATATAGATTGGAATAGCTGATTACTTAAAAATGTTGCATCATTAAGCCAGTCAAGTGTAATATAGTTTTTAACTATTATTGTGATCCAAACATAGACTAGGAATTACATATCCCTGATTGTCAATAGTAGTGTGGGTTTCACAGGACTTCATATGACCACAATCGACCGGCCACAGAGAAAATTGTTGGGCAGCAACCCCCAGTCGGCTGGCCATCAAACGCCGACGAGCTCCGAACACCAAGCCCAAGGACTTCAGACCTTGGCAATGCAATGACTGAAGTACCCCCTTACATCCCTTTATAAAGCAGTGACATACTTGTAATCTCCATAGTCCCTATTTTTCACTCATATACATAGAGGCCCCTGACATGTGTAAAAGAGTCGCTATGCTCTCTCTCTCTATATAGGGAGCGTTTTAATCCTTAACATAGATCATGAACGCAACAAATGTGGTTCCACAGTGGCAGCTTGGTCGTCGAGGGAGGCACGAGGGTTAACATCCACGACAATGACTACTAGGTTACAGGAGGATGAAGAGGATGTGAGGGAATGCCAAGAGGAGGAGTGGCAACAAATTGGGTATGTAACCAGAAAGTGAGCTGAGCACGGGTGTCGACGGGGACAGCGCGGCAGCGATGGTTGCAGTTCTGATGGTACAGTCGCCGACGAACTTCGCCTTCAAATAATGCGATG
>NW_018240469.1:0-283 GCF_001263595.1 Phalaenopsis equestris | reverse complement strand
ATATAATATATTATATATATTATTAAAACCTACGCACATCTCTCCTCCCATCTCCCGATCGTTCACGAAAAGCTCGGCCACCACCCCCATTTTCGTGAACCCTAACCCCCACCCCCCTCGCCGCCGCTCTCCCCCCCCCCTGGGCCGGCGATGCCGCCGGCAAGCTTGTCGGATCTCCCCTTCAGCTGCCGACATCTCTTCCTCTTCAGCGTCGAGATCCGCGAGAAGGATCCCAACCGAGCTTCTTCTCGGTTGCCGTCCTCATCGAGCTCGAAGCCCCGCC
>NW_018240468.1:3904-4948 GCF_001263595.1 Phalaenopsis equestris | reverse complement strand
AAGGGGAGATTAAAAAGGCCAGAGAGGTAAAGAGAGTGAAGATAGATTATTTAGATAAAAAATGTGTAAGAGAAAAGGGAGGGTGGGAGAGGGAGAGAGAGATAAAGAGAGAAAGAAAGAAGAGAGAGCTAGTGAGGGAGGAAGAGAGAGACGAAAGGCATGCGAGAGATAGGGTGAGATAGTGGGGGAGGGGGAGAGAGGAAAATAGAGAGAAAGGGAGAAGAGAAGAAAAATGAATCGATATAGTGGGAGAGAGGGAGAGAGAGAGGGATAGAAAGAGTGAGAGACAGATACAAGAGTGAGATACCCTCCCTTTCTCTCCCTATCCCTCTTGATACTCTCTCACTCTTTCTTCTCTCTCGTTCACTTACCTCCCTCCCTCTCCCTCTCTCTCTTACTCATTGTCTTCCTCACTCACTCTTGCTCTTTCTTCCCTTAGTCTCTCCTCTGTTTGTATTTCTCTCATTCTCTCTCCTATTATTGCTCCCTCTCTCTTATCTTTCTCACCCCCATCTATCTCTCTCTATTTATCATTCTCTTGCTCTCTTTTCTATCACTCTTACTTCTCTCTCTTTCTTTGCTTATTCTTTCTCTTGCTTTATCGCTCACTCTCTTTTCTCACCTTTCACTCTATTATTGTATTGCTTTCTTCTCTCCCTCTTCTTATCTCTCTCACTATTTCTCACTTTCGCTTACGCTTCTTTCTCTCACTATTTCCCTCCCTATTTCACTCCCTTCCTCTCTCTCTCTCACAAACATCTTTATCTCTCTTTTTTACACACTCTCTCTCACTCTCTTCCCTCATTCTCTCTTTTGTATTTATCTGTTGTTCTATCTTTCTTGCCCCTCTCTCTCACTCAAGATAGACAATATTAAGAAAGTGTGTGGGATGCAGAGGGGTAGAGATAAAGAATAATGAGTGAGAGAGGGTGTGATGGAGAGATAGAGAATGGAGAGAGAGAAGAGAGAGAAAAAAGAGAGAAAGAGTGAGTAAATGGAGAGTTAGGTAGAGATTTATTGACAAAGAGAAAGAGTGAGTGAATA
>NW_018240468.1:0-489 GCF_001263595.1 Phalaenopsis equestris | reverse complement strand
TAAGAGCAAATGTGAGAGTGATTGAGATAGGGAGAAAGAGATAGCTAGATGCAGATGAGATGGAGAGAGAGAGGAGCAAGAGTATGAGAAATATGGAAGGAGTGAAAGAGAGAGAGGGAAGAAAAACATAAAATGATAGAGAGCTAGGCGGAGAGGGAGGGAGAGTAAGAGAAGAAGGGTAAGGGGAAAGAGAGAGAGGAAAAAGACAAGAATGAGACTTAGAGAGTTGGAGAGAGAGAGGGAGGGTCAGAAAATGGGAGAGAGATATAAATAAAGGAAAGAAGCGGAGAGAGGGAGAGCGATGTCTAGGTAGGGAATTGAAGAGGATGAGAGAGAGGCAGAGAGTGTAAAATTAAGAGGGAGAGTGAAAGATTGAGAAAGTGAATGAGACTTTTTGAGTAAGGAAAAGGAGCGAAGAAGAGATACAAAGAGAGAATGTAAGCATAAAAACGAGGGAGAAGAGTAAGCAAGAGAAGGGAGAGGGAAAGA
>NW_018240467.1:0-832 GCF_001263595.1 Phalaenopsis equestris | reverse complement strand
TTATTTATCCCTCTCTGTTCTAATTTCACAAACATTTTCCATCCCAAATCTCTCTCTCCTTTGTCTTCTTTGTTTTTATTCTCTCCTTCCCCTTTCATACTCTCTCCCTCTCTCTCTCTCGATCACTCTCTTCCTTTCTCACTATCACTCGTTCCCTCCCTCACTCTCTCACTTCTGCTTTCTTTTGCTCTCTCTATCGATCTTCATCCCTCTCTCTTCCATTCCCTACTTCTTCACCTCACTCTCCCTCTATCCACCTTCAATTCCATCTATTTCTCTCCTAATATCTCACCTTACATCTCTCTCTGTCTCTCCTTCCTTTTCTCTCTCTATGTTGCTTCCTCAATTTTCTCTCTCTCTTCTTTCTCTCTCCCTTCCACTATCTCTCCCATTCCTATCCCCCATTCTCTCCCTCTCCCCCTTCTCTCTATCTCGATCCCTCTTTTGTCTCTCTCTCCTCACACATTTCTCTTACTCTCTCTTTTATCTCATTCTCTCTTGCCTTATCTTGCTCTCAATCCCTTTCTCTGTCTCTCCCTCTCTTGGCCTATCTTGCTCTCAATCCCTCTCTCTCTCTCTCTCGTACTTATGCTCTATTTCTTCTCACACTCTCTCCTCTCCCTTCAACTATCCCATTCTCACCCTCTGTCACTATCGCTTCCTCACTCTCTTGCTCTCTTTCTCTCTATATCTTTCCTTTCTCCCTCTATATCTCTATATTTATTTCACTCTGGTCAGATCTATATTTTTCTATACTCTCTTTATTCTCTTGCTTCTTCCTCTTTCTCCCTCTCTCTCTTCCTCTAACTCTTACTCAATCTCACACTCCCTC
>NW_018240466.1:0-766 GCF_001263595.1 Phalaenopsis equestris | reverse complement strand
TCAAGGTTTCAAAGTTTCAAAGCAAGCGGAAGCAACTAGAGGTAAGCGGTATTAGGTTGCGTTAGGTTGTGTAATAGGTCTTCAGGTATCGTCCATTTATTGGTAACATGGGTCTTTCACCCCGGAAGTCCACTAACTGGTAGGCTACTCCTGTATAAAACCTTCTCAACAACAAATGGTCCCTCCCAAGTTGGCTCGAATTTTCCACCTATTTTAAGGCGAGCAAGAATAGGTCTTTTGAGCACGAGTACGAGGTCACCAATTTTGAATGTCCTTGGGCGGACCAATTTGTCATGGGCTTGTACCATCTTTGTCTGGTAGAGCTCCAAATGTTGTTGTGCTTCTAATCATTTTCCCTCGAGACTCTCTAGTTCTTCAAGCCTGAGTTTTATGCTTTCTTCTGTTGTAAGTTGGTTGGCAAGAGCGACTATGAGAGATGGTGTCTGGATCTCTAGCGGTAGCACAGCCTCGGTCCCGTACACGAGCATATAAGGTGTACACTGAGTGGGAGTCCTGAAAGTCGTCCGGTAAGCCCACAAGGCTTCTAACAGTTTGTTATGCCAATCCCTTTCATTCTCGTCCAATGTTTTCTTCAAAATCTGTATCAGTGTCTTGTTGAAGGCTCTGGGATAGTAAATTGTAGAGTATCTCCAATGTATCCCATGTCTTTTAACGAAATTGTTGATCTCGTACTTTTGAAAGCTATCCTATTGTCAAAGATTATTCTTCTAGGTACTCCGAAATGGTAGACGATTTGGCTTTTAAA
>NW_018240465.1:26360-27754 GCF_001263595.1 Phalaenopsis equestris | reverse complement strand
CGAATCCTAGAAATTTCCTGGAGGTAACGCCAAATTCATTTTAAGGTCATATCGTCGTGGAATTTCATCATTGCACGCTAATATGCTGCTCCGACATTCTTTAGGCCGAACGAAATCATTGTGTAGCAGAAAAGTCCAATCGGTGTTCTGAAGGCTGTAAGTTATGCATCCTCGGGAGCCATCTTGATTTGGTTGTGTCCCAACGATCCGTCCATGAAGGAGAGAATTTCATGTGTTGAAGCAATATCCACCATCATCTCCGGTATAGGTAGTGGAAACTCGTCTTTCGGACATGCCTTGTTCAAATCTCTGAAGTCAACACAAACACGGATCTGTCCATTTTTCTTCTTGACAGGTACAATGTTGGCTAACCACTTGGGGAATTGCTCTTCTTTAACAAAGTTGGTGTCTATCAATTTCTTTACCTCGGTGATGACTTGGCGTCTATCAATTTCTTCTTGACAGGTACAATGTTGTCCATGACAGGTACAATGTGCATTCTCCTTGGAGCTTGTTTTACTAGGGTTATATTCTTGTCCACCCCGAGTTTATGAACTGCAACCTCTGTTGATAGTTCTGACATTTCATCATAGCTCCATGCAAAACAGTCTTTGAATTCAGTTAATAGTTTGATCAATTTTGCAGATTCTTTGTCATTGAGTAAAGAACTTATAAATGTAGGTCGGAGTCGTTCTTCCGTCCCGAGGTTAATCTCTTTCAATTCATCAATAGTGGATTTAATTTCTTCCTTAAACTCTGGCAGAGCATCTTCTATTGGTTGATTAGTAGAGTCATCCTCTATTCCGAGGCAATCCTCTTCTGATTCACCAGTAACAACCATGTAAAACTCAGAATCATCGACTGGTCCGACGGTACCAAATTCAAGGCCCTCTCCTTGCACTGTGACTTCAATGGAATCCTTTGGGGAACACATTGGGGACCTCCCCATTTCCTTAGCAAGTTTTGCTAGAGGGTCGGCATGGGCATTATCTCCCCTAGAAATCTCGTATAAAGTCACATCTGAAATCTGCTCCAGGAGCTTCATCGTGTACTGATGGTATTATGCTAATCTTGGTTTCAAAATTTTGTATTATCCAGAGACCTGCTGAATGACGAGTTGGGAGTCGCCATAGATGACAATGTTTGTTATATCCATTGAGATTGCCATTTCCAACCCGGTGATTAAAGCTTCGTATTCTGCTTCATTGTTGGTGCACGACTCTGTCAGATGGTATGAGAACTTCAACGTACCCTTATCTGGCGTCATAAAGATCAAACCAATCCTTGCTTTGCCTGGTATAACTGTGCCTGATCCTTTGTCTTTTCTGGTTGATGAAGCACCATCAAAGTACATCCCCAGCATTGTGCACTGGAGAATTCCATTTGTAGTATTT
>NW_018240465.1:25061-25346 GCF_001263595.1 Phalaenopsis equestris | reverse complement strand
ACATGCCTTGTTCAAATCTCTGAAGTCAACACAAACACGGATCTGTCCATTTTTCTTCTTGACAGGTACAATGTTGGCTAACCACTTGGGGAATTGCTCTTCTTTAACAAAGTTGGTGTCTATCAATTTCTTTACCTCGGTGATGACTTGGCGTCTATCAATTTCTTCTTGACAGGTACAATGTTGTCCATGACAGGTACAATGTGCATTCTCCTTGGAGCTTGTTTTACTAGGGTTATATTCTTGTCCACCCCGAGTTTATGAACTGCAACCTCTGTTGATAGT
>NW_018240465.1:22061-24958 GCF_001263595.1 Phalaenopsis equestris | reverse complement strand
GGAGTCGTTCTTCAGTCCCGAGGTTAATCTCTTTCAATTCATCAATAGTGGATTTAATTTCTTCCTTAAACTCTGGCAGAGCATCTTCTATTGGTTGATTAGTAGAGTCATCCTCTATATCGAGGCAATCCTCTTCTGATTCACCAGTAACAACCATGTAAAACTCAGAATCATCGACTGGTCCGACGGTACCAAATTCAAGGCCCTCTTTGGAGTTTGGAGTTTGACTTTTACCATTCCATAAGTTCTTAAAAAGTTGAAATTTATCTTTTGGCATTTGTTTTGGTAAGTGTCCCTGTTGAATTAACATTTGAACACAAGGCAAGAAGTAACTAAAAGGCAATTCCATTAATTCATTAGAATCAACATCCAAATTTATGTGTTTTTCAATCTCAGTAGAGGTAGAAGAACGGTAAAATTTCTTGAACCAAAATTATGGACTTCCTTGACCTCTAAACTCTCGACCTTTTGAGGGAGAATCGGAGTAAGGGTCATAACGTTCACATAGTGGTTTATCCGATCATACATTGTTTCATATTCATTATTTTCTGTATCTTCTATGGATATATCGTACTAAGGTCTTTTCTGTCTTGTCATCATTATCTCATCTTCAGAACTATCTTCATCACCAATGTTGATAGTCGTCCTAGTCCTTTCAAAAATTAAATTGATCCTTCCTCGTCCACGTCCCCAACCTTGACCTCGGGTGCGCGAACTAAAAGGCATTTCACCATCACTTTGTAAAGGAGTGGTGGAAGATTGCTAAAGCAGAGTTGAATGGCCTCCTTTTTGTGATTCTTCTAAATCTTCATCTTTGTTTGTCAGAATCTTGCGTGAGAAGACAACTTCTTTGGAGGCGCGTAGTAGGGTAGTAGGCAGCATCAGCATCTTCATAGATACCAACTTCATACACTGAAAATGGTTGTAGGTCTCCCTTGATGCAATTTTCTTGACCATCTTTGCGGTATTTGATGCACTGGTGTAGAGGTTATGGAACCATATTGTGCTCATGAATCCATCATGAATCCATGGTCAACCTAGTAGAGCATTAAAAGAGGTCTCGACGTCGATGATATGAAATTTAGCGGTTATCACGAGTTCTCCAACCTTCTTAAGTAACGTAATCGATCCATGGGCTCTTTCTCCCTTTTGGTTGAATTCTCTTAACATCATTTTATCGGTTGTAAGCTCTTGAGCTTAAATATCCAAATAGGCCGATGTTCGTAGGCTCATCAAGTTAAGAGATGCTCCAGGATCTACTAATACTCTGGACAGCACAAATCTTCCAAGTTGACGGAGATGTAGAGCGGACGGTTGTGGTCGGCGGTGGTACCGAGCAGCAAGTCTTCATCTGTGAAGGTTACCCCGGGTTGTTCTTTCAATGAGCAAACTTCATCCGAGGATGTGCTGGCCAACTGAGCTAAGCAAATTTTTGGGTCAAGCAAAGCTGTAACCAGAGATTCTCTCATCTCCTTTGACAGGATCAGAGCATCGTGGATGCTTAATCGGGCAGGCAACTTCCTAAGATGAGCTAGCACGTTGTAGTCTACTTTGTATGATCCTCCAATTTTATCTTGTTCTTGTGGTTCTTCCACTAGCGGAGGTGAGGGTATCTCTTCTTGAGTCATTATCTCTTTACCTTTGTCTGTTGGAGCTGTTCTTGGTGGGAACACCTTGGTAGTAACACTTTTCCGCTCCTCAAGTTGATTTACGTGATTTCTTCTTCTTGAGATATCATTCTTGAAACTTACGGTGTCTTTTACTCTTCGTTGGAAAGATCTAAGTTGATGGTAAGCGGTGTACCATGATGCTTGAGGGTTGGCTCTTCGTTATCGGTGCTGTCGTAAGCGGTTTTATTGATGTCTTCTTTAGACTTGACAACGAGTTCATCGAGTATGATTTGAGGATCATTTTGGGGATCAAGCTCAAAGCTAGATCAGTCGTAATCAGTTACGAGTCGTAATTAGTTACGTTATCACCAAAAACAGTTAAAATGTAGCCAAAATCACAATCATTATATTGATAAGACTCCGGAGGGATAAAAAGATAACCATACAAAGTCAAGGGTTCGAGAATTTTCTTCCCCAAATTCGAGACAACCAATCTAGTAGAGGCAACCCCTATCCTACCCCCCGGTGCTATCAATCTTGGCAGTGACGCTTTTCTTTCACTTGTTCTTTATCCTTGATGATGACGGATCTTCTAGTAAAACTTTCATCTCGGGTTTGGTATGTTGCGGACTCTGAATCGAGGCTTGTTTTGATGCAGACTATATCTTGTTCAGTATCTTCTTGGATGATCTGCTCCAAACTTCATTCCATCCTTCTTCAGTGTTTGTTGAAGCTTGTTTTGATGGATCCTGTATTTGATTAAGGACCCTCTTGAGTTCATCCCAAGTTGTACTCCATCCATCTGTTCTAGTATACGGATTGATTGGGAAGATTGGCTCGGCCAATATCATGTTTATGGAACCCTTTTCAGGTTCTCTCAGATACTCCTTCAGGATCTCTTCCTTGAGGTTCTTCTCGAGCCACTCCTTAAAGACGAAACACTTGTCTATAGTGTGCCCAAGCAATCGGTGGTATGAGCAATAATTTGGTTCATTCTTCTTATCCACCTCTTCGGGCTTCTTCGGATCCGGTAGTTTGAATTCTGGCCTCTTCATCAGACTCCTGAATATTTTAGGTACAGCTTCATCCTTGAAGGAATACACAACTTTCTGTCGCTCCAACAGGGATATTATTTTATCCCCTATTCGAGGTGCTCCTTCTTGAGGCAACTGGATTGATTATTCTGTTTCTGAGAGGATTGGCGATGTTCTTCTGCATATATCTTTATCGGCTGGGGTGTTTTTTTGACGGTCGCCACTACTCCTGATTTCTTTTCAAACACTTTGG
>NW_018240465.1:19176-22021 GCF_001263595.1 Phalaenopsis equestris | reverse complement strand
CTTTACTGAGTAGCTTCTCGAAAGATTTGATGGTGAGTCCCTTAAGCATGAAAGCTACTGGCCCATGAATGCTCTTGGGTAGAATTTCAATCGCATGATGTTTCTATAGCTGAGGTTCACATTTCATGGTAAGGTTTCTCCACCTCAACATATAATCCACTAAAGTTTCGGTGGACTTTTGCTTTTCCATCATGAGCTCTCCGATGGACACATGGTGTTGTGCCCCGACAAATCTTTTCGCAAATAGCTGTTTCAATTCAGAAAATATTTTAACTGACCTGTTGGGCAGGTCAGCGTACCAGTTGAAAGCAATTCCTGATAAGCTGCTGACGAACTGCTGGCAGAGTAGAGCCTCATTGTTCCTTGTGTTGCCACAACTGGCCCGGAAATGCACTATATGCTGCCTGGGATTTTCAGTGTCGTCGAATATTTTGAAGTTTGGAGCCACAAAACCCTTGGGAAAAGGCACGACATCAAACTCCTCCGGGTAAGGTCTACCCTTCAAAATTGATGCACCGCCCTTGGATTGGGCCAAGGCGTCCCGTACTTGTTCAACCATCTGCTTGAACTCCTTTTCTGGCATGATACTAGATGGAGAATCTTTCTTTGGTTGATCATCTTTGTTTGTTGAAGTAGCCTCTCTTCTTTCATCTATAATATGTATGATTTCTGGCTGGCTAATCTCTGGAGAAGCCAATTGCGGTACTTGCGATTGCCCTTGAATGGTGCCCATGGTGGTCCGGTGGTCCTAGCCGCAATCATCTCTTCTATTCTTTTTTCCAGTAGACTAACTTTCTCATTCCTTAAGAGAATAACCCTACGCAGCTCATCTACGACATTCTCTTCGGTGTGATGTTAAGCCTCACGCGAAGATGTGGTGGCTCTAGTTTCGATCACATGGACATCCATGAAATCTTCCTCCAAATAATCATTGTAATCAAAATCTTCGTTGTCGCTATTGACGAAAACTCCGTGCTCTCTAGCTAACTCGGAAATTTCAATCCTGAGTTTCTTAAATTTTTCCTCAATTATCGATTCCTTGATCGCTTTATGATCTGGAGGACCCTGATGGACATCCTCTACTTGTTCCTTCATCTCGCTGGCGATTGTCGCAATGATGTCTGATATCTCAGATTCTGGTTTCATTTCTTGTCCTACAGGCTCATTGGATTGTATCGGTGCAACGACCTTTGGTATCCATACCTTTTTCTTTTTCGATGATGATGTTTCAGGATGGAGCATTTTAGTAGAAACATCGGTATGCCGAGGGAAAGTATGCTCCCCATGGTGTAGACCGGCCACAGTGCCAGGAAATTGTCTTGTCTTTGCCTTTAGGATTGTAGGAGTATCTTCATGACGAGTGATGGGTAAGATCTTCGGACCCAGTCTTGACTTAACCGATCAACGACCTGCGGTCTTGGTGGTGGTATAATCAGTAGTAATTACTGTGGTATCAATTCTATTCCCCAAACGGAACCAAACGGGGATGTGGGTAGGTGGCACTCCAACTGTCTTGTGGGACTGTCTGACGGATTTGACACCCTTCAAAATTTCCTTTTTCATGCGATGAGAAATTGCATTTCCCACTCGTTCAACTAACTCGCTCACTGAACATCCTTCTTTGGTAGCAAGCCTTCTGAAAACTGCACTAACTCGAGTGATAGGAGTGAACTTCTTTCCCTCCTCATCATGTCCGTGAAGTGACGGTAATGCGGGAGCAATCCTTTGGATACTCTCATATCCATCAGTATCTGTGAGAGGATGGAATCTACTTCCTCGCAAAAATGGATAAATTTTCAGTAACACTTCTTCAACTTGATGAGGCTCCTCCTCAACGGGTGTCTTCTCAGGAGCCTGTGCTTTGATGGCCTTCCGAACTTTTCTGTTACGGTTCCTCCTTTGAGTTTGAGTCAGCGATATAGTCCTTGAAACCTTGAACTTGATCTGATTTCAAACACGGGTGGTGGGACAGTTAATTCCTCAATCGGATCTTCAACAATCATCACTTCTTTCCCCTTAACAGCAGCGGGGCTAGTAGATTTGGCGGGTGCCACGACGACACTAGCTTTAGCCTTCTTGCAGGAAGGGAAGTTTTGAAGGCAGTTCAGGTTGAATTTCACAGATGGCTCCTGTATTTCTGGATTCATTACCACGAATGGGGCTTTCCCGAGGATGACCTCGAGGTCTTCAAATCCAGCTCCGATTTGATGGCAGGAGCGACATTACGGGCGTTACGGTCTGTTGTCAGCTTGCAGGAAAAGGTCAGCGTTGGGTAAGCCATTGCACCGGGCTTAAAAACAGAAAGTCTTCAGGGTTAGCTCTGTGGCCAAAAACCTCGTAATTTTTTAGTGCAAGCACTGAAAGTAGAGGTTGATCTGTAGACTGGGCAGGTCTTAATTTATGGGTATTTTAAAATCTTTGTTTAATATTAAAATCTTTATTTAATAAAAAAGTGTTAAATTAACATAAGAAAATTTCAAAGTGCACGCAACACAACATGACTTGGTTTAATTTGCGCAATAGCAAATCAAATTTGGAAGGGAGATGTGAAGTATTTTAGGACCCAGTGCGAGATCCATTTAGTGGTAGAAAAATGGCCAGGTGGAACTAGTCCACCGACACACCTATTGGGGATTCGACCCGGCATGAAAATTTAAAGAGTTCTTAATAGAATTCTGAACCCCTCTGTTCAAAGATGGTTGAACAGCTAGTCCTGAAGTCCAAGGAGTTAGCTGTACTTTCCCAAGATAAAAATGGGTAAAGTATGCCAACGAAAGAAGGGTAATTTGGTCCAAGAGGGACATGAACACATTACCGATGTGTGAAGATAATATTTCTTGATTTG
>NW_018240465.1:0-17939 GCF_001263595.1 Phalaenopsis equestris | reverse complement strand
GTTTTATATTTTGAATGTTGTGGCGGTGAGTTTTATCTTGATTGATTTTAGTTTTTGGGTTTGGTTTTGGTTATCATGCAGGGTGACATCGTTATTTAACATGCAAATTTTTAGGTATGAATGTACAGTATGGAAGTATAAGAAAGACATCGGTGAAAACTATAAAAGCGTACCTGGCGAGTGTTCTCGTTCCACCACCTGAAACTTAAAATGCATGTTAAGGCATTTATGGAGAGCAGGAAAAGTAAAGTTTTGGTAGTTTTCCTAACCATATGTCATATCTTGGTGGGTCCTTGAGCGTTTAATTAAGGATGATTTTGTCAAACAAACCATATTAAGTTTAGTAGATCTTCAAGATATCCAACAGATCTAGAGAAAGAAGCAGGTCTGTGCTACTCTCTCACTGCCTGGTGGAAAATCCCAAGTTCTTTTAAACTTATTATGTCGCTTAATAATTCATCCTATAAAACACCCTAATGCTCAATGAACATTGATGTATCAATTATCCCTAAGAATAGGGTAATTATTATATGTAATTTAATTTGAATATTATGTGGGTGAAGACCCTAAAAGAGGCAAGTTAGCGTTATTGGAACACACTAATTGGGCTTGTAGTGTTTGAAAGATGTTTTAATTTTCAATGATATTTAGTATTCTAATCCTCATTTAAATGAAACTTGATTTAGCTTAAGTCACTACTAAGCTCTTAAGACCTAGGTAAGTGTCTTAATTAATTTGAAAATGTTAAGCTTTAGGTGATCATGATTCATGATTTCGATTTTATTTGAACATCAAAATAGGGGTACTAAATTGATTAATTATTAACTTTAAAAGTCATACCCCTAAGTCCTAGGTTCATTTTGATTTTAATAAACTTCCAAATTTTAATAATTTAGAAATTTATTAACTTATCTTTTTCAATTAAGAAGGTGAGATTGGTTTCTAACAATTAACCCCTTGTGTTTCAAACATAAAATAAATTGATTAAGATCAGAGGTTACCCATTTCCCTCATTAAATTAAGCCTACATGTTAATTAAGGCTAATTTTTCAAAATTACACATTTGCCCCTAAGGCTCTATCACTTCATAATTTGTCAAATTCAATTCAAATGACTTTGGAATTTTTTATCCTACCTCATTCATGGGTCAATTAAAATATCAGAGGAGAAAATGTGATTTTTCAAAATTTGATTTAATTTATATAATTATCTTCATGCAAAAATATGATTTTTCAAAGAAAATTCTTAACTTGACCAAGGTAAATCCTAATCCCTTGAAATTTTTATAAAATATTTTAAATGGAGAAAATTAAGTTTTGTATTTTTGAAAAATCTCCCTAAGGTTAGAGAACTCAAAGGAGAAGATTTTATATTTTTATGAGTTTTATTTGGTTTATTGGAATTATTTTAATGAAAACTCATTTTTAGCCTTTAAAAATTATTTTTAAGCTTTAAAATTCAATATCTTTATTTAGAAAATCAGAAAAAATATTCTAATTGTTCCTATGTGATTAGGAGGCAATTTAGAACATTTCCATGAGTTTTATTATTTTTATGATTTTTAGGGATTTTTAATTATTTAAATATTTAAAATAGGCTAAAAATCAAGTTTTTATTTTAAATATCATTTTATTTTTAGAAAATACCCCTGATCATAGAGAACTCAAAAAATAAATTTTTATAAATTTTTTTGTTATATTTTGATTTTTTAAAAATCATTTAAGTGCCAAAACAGATATTTAACTTGAAAAATCAATTTAGGCCATCAAATGGACTCAAAATACTTTGAAGTTCTTATGATGAGTTCTCTGTATCATAAATAACTGTGGAGATAAAAAATCAAGTCATTTAAATGTTAATATTTTTCAAAATTAATTATCTTAAGGATTTAGTGTTCATAAAAATTAGGTACATTTTAAATGACTTGACCCATGAAGTTATTTCTAAAAAATTTTCTGGTCATAGTGGACCTTCCAAAATTTTCTTGGAATTTTCTAATCAAAGCTAATTTTCATGATTATTTTAGGGAAATAATGTGCAAAAACTTGAAAAATATGGATTTCTATATAGGGACTTCCTTTGGCTTTGGAAAAATCAGAGGATGTTTCCCTTGACAAAGACTATAACATGCCAAAATTTCAAGCCAAGGTGATGTGTCAATATGCATAGAGAATCAAATGATTCAAAACAATGTTTAATTAATTAAAAATAAAATATACATCAAATGGACTTGAAATTTATTCCACATTGTTCTCCTCTGTTCAATGAGCAAGAGGGTATTTTTATTTTGTTTTTGTGGTTTTTCTACATAAAGTTATGAATTTTCTAAATTAGGGGTATTTAAATAAATGAAATTTATTCCACATTTTTCTCCTCTATTCACTGAGCAAGAGGGTATTTTTATTTTATTTGTGTGATTTTTCTACACAAAGTTATGAATTTTCTAAGTTAGGGGTATTTAAATAAATATGAAAAAGCCCTATTTATTTATTTAAACAGCGTGTGCTACCTCAACCTACGACGACTCCGAAGCTCAATGCGGCGCGCTCTCATTTGACACCGCCATCCACCTCAGTGCTGACTCGGCCCGCTGTTTATGTCCCGAAGCGCTGTCCGGCTTGATCTCCTCCATCCGTTTGATACATGCTCGATCAAACGACTCCGCGTCATCGTCCCCGATAGAATGATCCTGTTACCGTCCACACTAAAACTCTAAGATCTTAGCCTAGACTCAACCAAATCACCTCGGGTTTGATCCTATGGACTCGTCTAAGTGAGACAAGTGGACTCGTCTAATTGAGACGAACGCATCCATACGGTCTCATGCAATTAAATTAAGCCTAACTAAATGGAGAATCGAAATAGGCTCAGGATGAGGTGAGGTTTTATACCTTTGCTTTAAGAAGTGAAGCTTCGATCAGAGGGTCTTTGCACGTTCGTTATGATCTAATGAGGCTGGAAATTGAGTCTTTGGTCTTGGCGTAAGGCCTAGGTATGAATTCGATCACGGCCGGATTTGAGTGTTGGTGTAGAGCTATGGTAAAGGCTTTGGCTTCTTTCTTGGTTGTGAAGGTGTGGGTAGAGTTACTTTGAGTTTGGTGGAGTGTGGAGATGTAATGGGCTCTGTCCTGGTTTTCGGCAAGGTTCCAAGATCAAAATTGAGTTCCGGTAATGGGAATTGATGGGAGAAAATGGTTGGAATGCACTGAGGGGATCTTAGGGAAGCTCTGTGGGAAGTTTGGAAAGGCCTCTCTAAGGAAATTTCAGCACACCTCCCATGTCCGTAGAGGTGAGTTATTATAAAAATAGCCATGGGATGGCACTCAGGTCACAAGTTTAGGGCACAAGTTTGGGTGCATTATGGTGCTTAGGTGGAGGGCAGAGGAGCTCCATCAATTATATTGGTTGTGCTGGCATCTAGGTTTGATTTTGGTGAGGTCCCATGGAGTGGCTCTTGATTTTGAGCTCTTCCAGCCACTAGGCTGGCCAGTCTGGCCAGTCGACCTGGGGGAGGTGGCTAGGAGCTCAGGGAACCCAGGGGAGTATGTCACATCAATTTAGTGCAATAGTACATAATTTTGGTAAGGATATTTTAAACACATGCATTTTTGGGAATAATATCCCTTGATTTAGGGGACCTTTGGTCCGTGGCTTGATTTAGGTGGTTTCATGGTGTTTGGACTGGTCATTAAGTCCAACTAATGGCTGTGATGGAGTTAATTTGGTGACTTTAGGGTGGTTAGGTCACATTTAGTGCATGGGTCCAAGTGGGTGTAAATGACTAAATCTTGGGTTTTGTCTAGGCTATCCATAGGTAACCTACGGTTGCTAACGAGGCTTCCTACAGTCTAAATGAAATTATGAAACTCACTAAGATGAGTTTAGTAAATTCATTTGGACTAAGTGAATCCAATAGAAAATAGTGGTGTTGGAACGAGGGAACTATAGGATCCTAACCGGTGTCGCTCTAATCAACTTTAACATCCCCATAATATTTAACTGACCATAACCATAGGGACATCTGATTTGACATCATAACCTAACACATTAGAAAACTTAAACTCGTCACAACAAAGAGCTTGGAGCTAGCATGGTGGGCAACATGGCCATCTTCAACAGTAAAATCTTTCTACATCAGCTAAATTATTCTTTCCTTAGAATTAAACAACAAGCCATAAAATTTTGAGGTTGTTTGTGTGTGCAACATAAATCCTCACCCTATCTTTTGGCCTTTGTACAAATCTGTTGTACAATCTAAGCCCTAACTTATTTTAGGATTTTGAGGTTGTCGTTCGTCACGACCTAAATCCTCACATCTTCCAGGCTATTTATATGATTGTTTCACATGAATGTAATCCCTAAATAATAAAATTACCAGGATGAAACATTCAAATACTTCTCTGTAAATTGAAGTTAAACAATAGGATAGCTTGGAAAGTCACTGAGGTTCTTCTCCAGATCTATTACATCCCCTAGTTCTTCCTCCTTTGGACACTACAACAAAATGTTCCAAATTTGAATCATTCCCTTTTCACACCTCTACGTCCGATCTTGTTGAAAAGTCATATCCTTTTGACCTCTTTGAAGACAATATTTTCTGATTTCTATCGAGAGTTTTCTTGAGTGACTCCGGTCATTTAAGATGTAATTAACTATAGGGGCTTGCCATTATAGGAAGCTTTTTTGAACCCAGATTAATATAAACCTATTTAATTCTTTGTATTAAATAGGGGAACATGTCGACAAATAAAATGGTTTCACAGACCAAACGGATGTCATATATTTCTTAGTTTATTTGATCCAGCCTCACCCTCATGTCTTGTGTTTATCTTTCGAGATAAATATAGAGTTTAAGGTATAGTGCTCCTTTATTTAAACTATGAAAAATATGGGGTCGGTTTGATTTCATATTTTTCTAAACTATATATAAGTAAATTAAACTCCTTTCTAAAGTAGGCGACGAGATTTTGATTTCGGCAGTCAACGGCTTCCAACGGCCAACTCCTTAACTAAAATAGTGCTGACAGAGTTCTATGTGAATCTCCCTGAAGCTGATGAAGGAGTCATGTTGAGGGGGGAAGACAGTGCATTTTTCCCTTGAGGTAATTAATTAGTTTTATCAATTGCCCCTGAGTACTTTATGTTTTTATTCGAATTATAGTCCTACTGAGGAGGAGCTAGACGATATTATTTCATCTTTGACTGCTGAGAGAGGGTTATGAAAGATAACAAATGAAAGAAGAGTAAACTTTTCCAGGTCAAAGTTGGATGCCACTGCAAAGGCATGACATTATTTTATTTCTACTCATTTGCTACCTACCAATCATTTGAGTGAAGTGACTCGAGATAGAAAAACCTTGAACTATTGCATTTAGCATTTCAAGCCTATTGATATTAGAGCTTTGATTCATGGAGTTATTACCAGTTCTACTATTGCTACTACTACTACAGGTTTGGGATTTGCATCCTAGATCTTTTCTTTATGCGAGCAGGCTGGTGTTAGATTTGACAGCTAGGAGAAGATTTTATAGCCACTAAAGTCCATTACCAGTGTTAATGTGAAATCTTATTCACATCATTCTATTTTTGGCTGGAGGGGTGGATTCTCTATTAGTTCTACCAAATCAACGTCATGAGCTTCTACTTCACATGCTTCTACATCACGAGGTCAAACTTTTGGATTTGATTCTCAGTCACAGTTATTACAAAAGATTTTGAATAATGTCCTTTATACCCATGAAAAGGTGTCAAACTTAGAACATTTTGCAGAGCATATGGATGGGTATATGAAGAGACATAGTGATTATGAGGGTGAATTCAACTTAGCTATAGAAAGCCTTATGAGAGGGAATCAGAAGGTTGTATTTCTTCAGTACCCAGATATCCACCATAAATATCCACCATATGAGCCTGCAGCTGTTTGGCGTAGTAACGATAGTGATGGAAAGGATGAGGATTATTAATTTGGATCCATAGTTTTGTTTGATTTTTAGTTTATGTATTGCTATGAACTGTTGATGGTGCATTTGTTCTGTACTTTTTGTTGTGTTTTTCAGTTGATTATTGAAACTATTAGTTTTTGTTATGTTTGGTTTCGTACACTTACTGTGATTTATTTGTGCTTTGTGAGTAGTTATTGTGTTTGGTGGTAGTAATTGTGTTAATTGTGTTGTTTAAATGTATTTAGTTTGTCTGTGCTGAACTTAATTTTGCAATCTTAGGAATGTTTAGACTATAACTAACTTTTTACTTAAAAGCTGCATGTTTAAGATTTTCAATTTAATACCAGTTATTTTTTTCCTTATGTTGCAGTCATGTATGGTTTGTTAGTGTGTTTTTTTGTTTTTATGTTATACTCCATTGCATAGAAATTTAATGAATCTCTATATGTTAAGTAAATTAAAATTTGATCAATTTAATTTTTACTCCTATCATGTTTAGGATATGAAAATTCGTGCAAGCATGTTATTTTTAGTTTTCATTCCTGCCAATAATTATATATGATGCTAAAATGATTTATTTTATTAAAAATTCAAGTTTGGTGGAGGGATGAAAAATTTTCTGAAGAACTTAAAAATTTATTTGTTCTCAATTGTGCTTCAAATAAATTTGATTTTGATTTGAAGAAAAAAGATCATGTATATCAAGTTATATTAGGGAAGTAAAATTTTGAAGATAGAAATGAGTAAAAGAATTTAGTTAAAATTTATAGTAATAAAGAAAAACTTAGAGTTAAAAATTTTTAATGTGGAAAATGCTAAATATAGTGTAACTATCTTTAGTAGAAAAAATTGTATTTTTGAAAATTTTAGAAGATTTAGATTTTTATTTTCAAAACATAAATTTTCCTATTGAAAATAATTTTCAAAACTATTATTATGTTTTTAAGTAAAGGAAGTATATCAACTCTTTGCTTTAGAAAAGGAGGAGTAGAATTCAAAATCATTAAATGCCTATCTATATATACTAATCCTTGCCTGAAAAAAAAAAAATTAAAAAAAAAGAGAGAAGAATGAAAGAAAAAAAGAAAAAGAAAAAAAAAAAAGAAAAAGAAAAATTGAAAAAGGGAGGAGAAGCATGAGGATTAGTGTCGAGGATTAATGCCTAGTCAAAAATTGGTTCCACATCTAATTTTTTTAAAGTATAAAACTTGAGAAATTTTTAAGCTTAAGGATATAATATGGTAAGTAAAATTATGCTTAATAAAAAATTTTAAGTGGAGATGATTAAATGCATAAACTCTATATTTGGAGAATCTACAAAATTTATGAATTAGAGAGGAACTCATAGTTTCATATTTCTTAACATTGAAAATTTCTAAACTCTAGGTTGGTCTCATTTACTAATATTTATTTTTGAATTAGAATATTATATTTCTACATCAAAATTTTTATACTCCTAAAGAAACTCATATACATCATCTACTTATGTTGATTTTTAAATATTGAAGGGTCATATTGAAGGTGAAGGGTCACTTGAGGACAAGTAACAATTTAAGTTTGGGGGATTTTGATACACCAAAAATATATAGTATTTTTATACACATTTTTATACTTATTTTTAAGATAATGCACATTAATAAAAGGTATTTTTGCGTTTTTCTTTCAGGTACAATCAAATTGATGAAAAATGCAAAAATGAGTGAAAAAGGGTCAAATTTGGAGTAAAAATGAAGAAAGGTGCAAAAATGAACTAGGGCGCCTAAGCGCCCAGGTCTAGCTCCTAAGCACCAAGTATCCCACGCTTAAGTGCCAGAAGTAGTTATTTGATGATTCATTGCATTTAGACAAATTTTTGAAGAGGTGTTTGAAGCAACCCTTGGTAAAAATGTGGGAAATATCCCATGGACATGAAAATTCATTCAATTGGCTTTTGAGGAGGCAACTTATAGAAGTTTCATTGAATGGAGACACCTTTTTAAAGAGACACCAAGGCACCCCTTCAATTTTTATAAGAAAAGACTTAGATTATCCAGAAGAGGAGGCCAGCCTCCCATCAGATTTAACATCTATCATTCATCCAAGAAACCGCCGCCGACCACTTTCCGACCACTTTTATTTTGAGTGTTAGTTTGTATTGTGAGTGAAGGAAGAGAATTCAAAGGAACTTCAAGACATTTGGTGGAGAGGATTTGAGATAAGTATTTATGTGTGTGACTACACTTAGTTTTAATCCAGATTTTTGTTTGTGTGCATGATTTCTACTTTTAAACTCATTTGTGGTTGTGTTTTGTCCATGGATTCTGAGTAGTTTTCTTTATCATTTTCCTTAAAATGAAAAATGATTAAGTGTTTAAATGAAATTTTGTGTGAATTATTAGACTTCAAAATTGGAAGAATTTGTGATGATTTGAAACCTTGTACTTCATTTACCTCTTGATTTGGCCAATTAAGATGTTAATACCTGTTGTGAGAACATGTAAGATCTGAGATGGTATTATCTCAGTCAACAAATGAATAGAATCACATATTGATTTCATGAATGAGAATGTAGTTCATGGGGTTAAGTGCAAATAAATAGGAAAATAAACTTTTCAAAGGTGTAGAATTAGAGGACATTAGAGTGATTTGAAGTGATAGGTTAAAACCCCCAACTTGGTTTATAGTTTTAGGTTTTGATACGAGATGTTAGATACGAGAAGTTAGACCCCAAGTGGAGGGAGAAGAGGGAACTCTAGAGTGAGAGCTAGTATCTTCTCTACCTGAATTGTCTTCAAGACTATTTAACTATAGATTAATTAATGTTCTTTATAACATCTCTAGTAAGGGTAAAGAATATAATTGCTTCTATTTGGCACAACACATTTAGCATACTTCCACAATAGAATTTTTATACTTGTTACTGATTCATGATAAGGAAAAAATATATTTTACTTATATAGTCTTAATCTTGTAATTAGTTAGTTAAGTTAATTACTTGCTTACTTTAGTTACATAAAACAAAAATTACATAAAACTTACATAAAAGAATCAAATTTTCATTCCTATTATAGCATCTTAAGTTTAAGTAAGAATATTTTGTTAAGTAGATTTTTTGTCATCTAATTTAAGAATATTTTGTTAAGTAGATTTTTTGTCATCTAATTTTTCTAGTTTTCTTAAGTGCATATTGTTATTCTCCCTAAGGGTTCGATAATCGGGGCTTAATCAAAAAGTCCTATATTACTTGATAACAATACGTTTACTTGCATATTATCCCAGATTTAATTATTATAATTGTATTCTTATTTGTTTCATAGTGGAAAACTTACCTAGCTTTGACTTTGGATCAAGTTTTTGGCTTTATTTTTAAGAATAACTATTAAATAAGTTAAGCATATAATTACATACATCGCATTTTACATCTATATAGAAAGTCGGGATCATATATCTATTAGGAGCAAAACAGAACTGAAACGGGGCAAAACAGAGCTGAAATGGAGCCAAACAGAGCAAAACAGTGGAGCTTTTGTAAGGTGGCGCCAGTGGCATCAAAACTGGTGCCAGAGGCACTAGAATCTAGAGAACAGGTGCCATAGGTGCCAAAATCCAGAGAACAGGCGGTAGAGGCGCTAGAGACGGTTATGGATGGATTTTTGGCAGTTTTTGACTATTTTAAGTTGTTTTAGAAGGCTCTAAGTGAATTAAATGCCCCATGGAGTGATTCAATGAATCTAGACACTTAGGAAAGACTCTTAAATGAAGGGATATGTCTCTTGCATGAAGTGATTTGTCGCTTGGAATGAAAATATGTGTCTTTTGGGAAGAAGAAGGAATTTTGTGTCTCTTTAAAATAGAGCGGCTGACACCTCTCATAGATGGTGTTTATGCGTGTGTGTGGGCGTGCATGTTAGGAAAAATGAGAGAAATGCTTAGAGATCTTAGAATAGGAGTAGAAATTTAGATTTTTACATTTTCTGGAGAGATTGGAGAGGGGATTTTGAGAGAATTTATAAGGAATTTTACTAGCATTGCATGGATCATCGGGAGACTTAGTGGGAGAGATCTTCATCTTTCTTTAAAAAGGAAAAAAACTAAGTATTGTGTTCTTCATTATCATATGATTTTATAGACACTTATCTAGTGGATTTGCTTTGATGTATTGAAGTTTTCTGTAGTATTTTCTTTGTGCTTTATGAGTAGTTTTTCTTACTCTTTCTTCTGGTTTGGAAATACTGGCATGAGAAGATTATGTCATTGTTTTCATTTTAATTTTCTTTCGCAATGAGTAAAATTTATGTGTAGAATTTTTGGATACATGTTAGTATGCGATTTAATTATAAATGTGATGGTTTTACTTGAACTTCATTTACATTGCAATTTAGGTCTGTTGTAATGTTAAAATTTATTGAGAAACATAAGATCCGAAGGGCGATGATTTCTACAACAAACTAAAAGTCACATTCAATTTCATGGATGAGAATGTAGTCCATGGGGTTCAGTGCAAATAAATAAAGAAATATAAATTGATGGGCGTAGAATTGGAGATTTTAGGGTGACAGACTAAAATCCTTAATTTGTTCTAGTTGCTTGGAAATTAAATTGAGATTGTTAGCCCTCAAGCGAGGGAGAAGTGGGAGCTCTGAAGTGGCAGCCAATATCCTCTCAACCTAACCTCAGATTTTGGGACCAAACTCTGGATTAGTCGGTGCTCTTTATGCACTCTCAGAGGGTAAAAAATAGGATTGCTCCTATTTGGCACATATAATATTTAATGTGTCTCATTCCTATAGATTATCTAATTTACTATATAAGAATAGTAGTTTTAACATCTTAAAATTCTCCATACCAATTCATCCAGAAAGGGTTATCTTTAAAATTAATATTTTCATTTAGGAGTAGTTATTGGTTATTCTTAATATAAGATTTACATTTAGGAGTACTTGTTATAAAAACCACTTAAATCAACCTTTCAAACTAATGACTAATAGTAATAAACTAGAATTAGCCTAAGGGATTTCTTACATCGCTTCTCTGTGGGATTGATATTGGGGTTCTTAAAGATAGCCCTATATTACTTAAAGCAATACGTGCACTTGCGTAGAACCACTAGTGTGTGAAATATTTTCTAAATTTTATAACATTTCAAAATTATTGTATAATTTTGGGACGGGTCAAGTTTTTAACATTATTATCGTGGATTTAAATTGACATAAAACATGCAGAAAAACAACACACACTAGGGGCGCATATTGAATGCTTGTTAGATGAAGGAAAACATAAGATCTAAAAGATCCTATGGGTAGAAGTATGATGTATTCCGCTCCAAAGGTTCTCTACATTCTTACGATGAAGATCTTACAGTAAAAATTTTGTGATTTAATTATTTTTCTCATAACAAACTAACTACTGGGACCGATTATAATAATTTAAGAAATTATTTTGATCTCTCACACATTTCTTTGGTTGAACAGTTGTAGAACGGGCATCTGAGCTCCAAAAAATTCCTCTAGAGCTTGTATTGAGTTGATTTGATATCCATCACTATCTTGATTGAATGGGTCCACTAGTTGGCCTTGGAGTGGGCTACATGGCTCGAGATGCTTTCAATTCAATTGAGAAAGTGGTTTGGATGGTCTATGAAAATTTTTGGAGTGTTAAATTGAGGATTTGATGGGTGGATGTAAGGATCAAAATTTGCCCCTATTTTGGCTTGATAAAATTTATAGGGGAACAATGCAGAATTAGGCTTGGTTTAATGGGAAAGTGATTATGAGGCTAGGCTAAGAACTCAAAATTGATTTTGGGAGAGCTTTGCTCAGTTTTGAAAGTGTGTGGAGATCAATCTAAGAGAAATTATTTATAGTTTTTTGGTTTTTTTTAGACACTATGCAAGCTAGGTTCACTAATTATTGATTTCGGGTTAAGGGGCAAGGTTTAAGGAGTGCTTCAATAGGATTTGGCCACTTAGATTTATTGGTCGTTAAACTGTTATATTTATAAGGAAGAATCTATTCCTCATCTCTTCTTCAAATGTACATTTGCTCAGTATGTCTGGAAGGAGCTCACACAGGGTTTTAAGATTAATTTGCTCCTTCTGGAATGGTCAACTCTTGAATCTTGCTAGAAGGATTGGCTCAAACTTAAAATTGGGCCTGTCCCATTTATTGTGGCTTGATTTCCTTGGATAGCTAGGAACAAGAATAAATATGATGATCTTCTCCCTTCAGTGGCTCAAATTGTTGTTAACTGTAAGGCCTTCATAAGCAAGTTGGTAAATCTTAAAGAATTTCCTAATATATGTAATTCCCAGCCGCAGTATTACACCCTCACTTCCTCTTTTACTATCTCTAAGGTTTTTTGGACTAACCCCCCCCCCCCCACATCCTTACATCAAAGTGAACAGGGATGGTAGCTTTAATAGTTCTACAGTAGGTTTTGTTGGTATCTTTAAAGAATCTGGTGGAACTTGCAAATTGTTCTTCTACTGCCCTATCATTGCCCATGATGCTTTAGAAATAGAATTTGCTACTGCTTTTTGGGCCATACAGGTGGTTGTTTGGATGAAGTGGGAGTTTCTCGTTATGGAGACAAATTCTTCACTGCTTATTCAAATGATCATAGGTGCTACCTCCCCCCCCCCCCCCCCCCACGACATATCCTGCAATGGTTGAAAGCTATCAATTCTCTTAGAGGTTATTGCCTTCTCTTTTATTTTTTAACTTCAGGGAAGGAAACAGGCCAGCTAATTGGCTTGCTAGATTAGCTTCTAATTCAGATGGTGGTATGGTCTCCTCCTTTCCTCCCCCCTTCTTTTTTATTGCATGGAGACCTCAATGAGGCTCCCTGTCTTAGAGTTGTAACCTCTTATAATTTTCTTTTTATTTTTTTTTAAGATATAATTAATATATATATATATATATATATATATATCTCACATATTTAAAAGTTTACATGATCGAGCAGAACACCATGAGCGATGCATCTATCTTGAGGAATAGACACATTACTCAATAGCAATGCTTGAATAAATAAACTAAAGAATTTATGACATTCATTTTGCTCTGTGAACCTTTTATGTTGGCTTACAAGTTCCTCTGTCTAATATAAAAGATTAGATGGGGTTTCTATTACTTGGTTTCTAAAGTTTCCTATAAGGGCAAGCTCTGATAGTTAATTATATCTTAGACAACCGAAATCTCCTAAGAAAACTCTCGATTTAGATTAGAGGTACTTATCTTCAAGATTTTCAAAGTTTAGGGTTTTCAAGGTCGTACATGAAAAAAGAAAATGGGAATGGTTTAAAATGAGATAAGTTATTTTGGAATCCAAAGGAAGAAATGTAGGAGATGTTATAGATCCTGAGGGGAACCATGATGACTTCTCAAACTATCATATGGTTTGTATTCAATTTTTAAGAGATATTATTAAATGTTCCATCCTGCCAGTTTTATTGTGTATGTATTACATTCACATGATCATGATCATGCAAATAGGCTAGAAATATGGGCGGGTTTATGTCATGTAAAACGAGAATCTCAAAACCTAAAACAAGTTAGGATGTATATTGCCCAACATGATTGTGCAAAAGCCTAAAGATGAGATGAGGATTTTTGTTGTGCTAGACAAACTACCTTGAAATCTTATGGCTTGTGCTTAATTCTAAAGAAAGATTTGCTGATGCTGACTCATTTGCTCTCTCATAGATGTTATTCTACATGCCTCACATCGTGCTGCCCACGATGTTAGCTCTTAGTTCCTTGTTGAAGTAGCACTTTCAAGGTTTCAAAGGTTTAAAATGTTTTCATTCGAGGTTTTATGTTTCATAATTTTTGTGTCAAATTTTGGTTTTTTTATTGTTGTTCAAATATCATAATTGGGGGAGTTTTAATTTAATTAGAGTGACACCAGTTAGGATCCCATGGTTACCTCATTCCGGCATCACTATTTTCTTTTGAATTTACTTAATTTAAAGGAGTTGTGTTGGCACTCTGTCGGCACTATTTTGGTTGTGGAGTTGCCCATTGGAAGTTGTCGGTCACATTTGGTTGTGGAGTTGCCCATTGGAAGTTGTCGGCCACAGAATTGAAATCCCGTTGCCCTCTTCGGAAAGGCATTTAATTTACATATATATAAGTTTAGAAAAATATGAAATCAAACTGATTCCGTATCTTTCATAGTTCAAATGAAATAGCACTACACTTCAAGCCATGCATCTATCCTAAAAGATAAACACAAGACTTGAGGGTGAGGCTCGATCAAATAAACTAAGAAATGTTTGACATCCGTTTGGTCTATGAAAACCATTTTATTTATAAGCCAACAAGTTCCCCTATTTAATACGAAGAATTAAATAGGGTTTATATTAAGCTGGGTTTGGAAAAAGCTTTCGATCTGCATATGATTTTTATTGATTTAGAAAAAGTTTATGACAAAGTTCTTTGGAGAGTTCTAGAAAAACTCGATAAAAATCGTGACCTATATTCAAGTCATTAAAGATATGTACACGAGTTCTTTATAGGACTTTTCAACAAGATCGGACAAAGAGGTGTTAAAGGGGAATGGCTCAAATTTGGAACATTTATTGTAGAATCCAAAGGAAGAGAGACTGGGGATGTCATAGATCCGGAGGGCCTCGGTGACTTCCCAAGCTATCCTATGGTTTGGCTTCAATTTTAAGGAGAAATATTTAAATATTGAGGATTTATGTTGCATAAGCAAACCACCTTGAAGTCCTATGGCATGGTTATTTAATTCTAAAGAAAGAGTGGTTTAGCTGATGTAGACATATTCTGCTATTGAAGATGACCGTGTTGCCCACAATGCTAGCTTAGATTTTCAAATGTGCAAAGTTACAGTCATCTTCGTGATAAGTTTAGATTTTCTAATGTGCCAAGTTACAATTTCAAATCAGATGTCCCTAAGGGTCATGGTTATTTAAATATTATGGGGCATATTAAAGTTGATTAAAGTTGATTAGAGCAACAGGATCCTATTGTTCACTCGTTCCAACATCACTATTTTCTTTTGGATTCACTTAGTCCAAATGAATTTACTAAACTCAACTTAATGAGTTCCATACTTTAATTTAGACCATGGGCAATCTTGTTAGCAACCATAGGTTACCTCCTCTGAGGGATTCTCGCTCATCCAATAGAGATGTTTTAATTTAGTTGTAATTTTTATTTTGTGATGTTTATGATTAAATTTTGACTTATCTTATATTTTGAATGTTGTGGTAGTGAATTTCATCTTGTTTGATTTTTTAGTTTTGGTTTTAGTTTTATGGCTATCCTAGCAGTTTTGATTTTCATGCATGATGACATCATTATTTAACATGCAAGCTCGAGACAAGAAGTACAAAAAGGTAAATGCAATAATTTAAAACCGTACCTGTCAATTCTTCTCGTTCCACCACCTGAAAAGTTAGTACTTGCAAGGCATGTATATAATTTTGCATGAAATTTAAATTACAGGAGTAGATGAAGGTTTAGCTACCTAACCCCAAGTTATGACTTTATTGAATCTCAAAAGTTCCTAGTGGATGATTGTCGAACAAAAATATGGCAAGTCCAATTAGCCCTTCAGAATGTTCAATAGATTTCAAAAATCCTCGAGGCATGACCCTGGACTATTTTGAAGATCTCTTGAAATATTTCGAGTTCATTTTAGACTTATCATATTTTTCTATTAATCATCTGAGGTTGAAGTGTGACTACCCCGTTGCTCTGTGAAACTTGACAATTTAATTATCCCGATGATAGGATACCCAGTTAATCAATTGATGTTTCGTTTAAAATTTATGTGAGTGGGTGCCCCTAAGGCAAGTTTAAGTCATTACAGATTGTGGTGTCCACAATTAAGGTCAGGCTTGTAGTGTTTAAAGAAGTTAATCACCAATCATGTTATCTTCTAAATCTGATCAATTGAGTGTAGACATCAAGTCTATGTCACTACTAAGCCTTTAATAATCATGATAAGTGGAATGGTGATTATCAAAATTTTGATTTAAGTGATATGTATTTTTATTGAAAGATCACATCATCATCAATCTTAGGCTTAAGATAAGTAAATTATCATCTTTTCTATCTTAAACCCATCACTTAAGAATCATTTGATCTTAATTGACTTCGAGGTCATGAAGATTAGGAGAATTATGATCTTGTTGATGTTGTACAAAGGTGGTGAGTGAGTTTCTACCTTTTAGTCCCATTATATTTCAATCATCCAAACATGTTCATTAAGATCAAAATTTTCCTATTTTTTCCCTTGGTTAATCCTAAATTTTGATTAAGAACCAAAATCTAAAATGACTATTTTTCCCTTGGAACACTTTACCTCATAAATCATTAAACACAACTCAAATGACTTGAGCATTCAGAGTGGCACATCCATGAGTTAATTAAAACATCAGAGGAAAATAATGTGGTTTTTCTTTAATTTAATTTAATTTCAATAATTATTTAAATTCAGAAAATAGGGTGTTCAAGGTTGATTTATTTAATTATCCAAAACAAAATTTTTATTTATGAGAAAATTTATTACAGATTCCCTTAGGTCAGAGAAGCACTCAGGCAAAATTTCATGATTTTCTTGAATTAAATTTTATTATTATTATTATTTAATTTTAGATCAATTTCAATAATTTATTTAAACGGAAAAAAAATAGTGTTTTGGATATCAATATTATTTTATATTTTTATTGGACTTCTTTGAGTTCAGAAAACTCATAAAATCAAATTTTGTATTTTAAAGATTTTTATATTTTAATGAGAAAATAAGGAAAATTTACTTTTAAGCTTTTAAAATTTATTTTTAACTTAGAAAAATTAGGAAAAATATCCTAATAAATTCTAGGTGATTAGGGAAAGCTTATACTCATTCTGAACTATTTTTTTATATTTTTTTTTAAAATTTTGATTATTTTAATTATTTTAAATTTAAAATAAACTTTGAAAATGACATATTTTCACAAAAATAGATTTTGTTTTTATTAAATTCCCCTGATCTCAAGGAACTCAAAAAACATTTTAAATGATTTTTCTAAGCTTACTTAATTTATTATAATTATTTTTGAACAAAAATGCCAAGTTTCTTTAAAAGTCAATTTCAGTGCTTAAACTAAGCCAAATAATTTTTAAATTTTTACAGTAAGTAAATATGATTTTTTTTTTTCACAATGTGAAATTGATTTTATCAAATTTTTATAAGTAAATAATTTACATAAATTAACACAATATATATACACTTATGTAAATATAGAAATTTACAAAATTATTCAAGCCATCATGGAATTTTTTTTAAGCTTCTCTCCTCATAGGAAACCTACTAAAATTAATCCAATAATTTTTCAAGTGATCTTTTAATTTATATAATTAAAATGGCCAAAATGTTCACCTTAGCTTGAAAATTAAAGTTAGAAGCATAGAGATGTCCTCTAACCTTGGAAAAATCAGAGGACATAGTCTTTATCATGAGGAACAAACCCTCAAATTTTTAAGCCATGGTGAGCAATGTTTGATCATAATGAATTAAAATACTCGAGAGGGTATTTAATTAATTAAAAACCAAGGAATAAGAAAATAATTTTTATTTTTACTCCACATTATTCTCCTCTGTTCACTGAGTAAGAAAGTATTTTTCTTTTATTTTTATGATTTTTCTAGAGAAAGATATGTTTTTTTGAAGTTCAGGCATTTAAAATAATTCAAAAAATCCATATTTTTCTACTTATCCTAAACGACGCCAACTCATCCTACGGTGGCTCCGAACTCACACGTGGTGCGCTCCCATTCATCACGCTTTCCACATAAACATGCCACGTGGCCCGCGGTTCATTCACCAAGATTTTGTCCGGCTCGATCTCCTTTGTCCATTGAAAACACGCGGGATCGGCGACTCCCCTTTATCGTCCCCAAGTGACCTAAACCGTAAGTCGTTCAAACTAAAACCTTAAGATCTCTGCCTAGAATAAACCAAATCACACGGGGCTTGTTTCTATACCTTCATATACTCAAGACG
>NW_018240464.1:0-1098 GCF_001263595.1 Phalaenopsis equestris | reverse complement strand
CCCATATTCAACATTACTTCTTCCATCGTTAACTTGTTTTCCTTAACTTGTGGGTTAGTGATCCCTAGATACTTAATGCTTATACTTAATGCTTATGTCAATAGTTCTGATAGTATTTTTCACTTATATTTACTTATTTTGCAACAAAACCAAAAATTTGATCCTGAAGTAAAAAAAAAAGAATTTTACTTTTTAATTTATATATATTTATATTGGGATACTAGGCAAGTATATGTGTCGTTATCAAGTAATATAAGACTTTTTTTATTAAAACCTGAATATCGAACCCACATGGAAGATTATCTAATATGCACTTTTTAGAAAAATTTTTTTTATTTTTAAGAAGATAATTACTTAAACTAAAAAAGATTTTTGTAGGAATTTAAAATTTAAATATTTTTGGTATTTTTGATATTTTAACGAAACAATAACAACTAAAAAAGATAATTAAAGTTTTTGTAGAAGAGAAGTACTTAATATGAAAATATCTTTCTTCTTATCATAAATCAGTAATAAGTATAGGAATTCTGTTGTGGAAGTATGCAAATTCTGTTGTGCCAAATATGAGCAATAATATTATTTACCCTTACTAGAGATGTGACCAAAGAAAAATATGTTGAGATTTTCATACCTATTTTATACTAATATTGATGATATTGCACTATAAAGAAGTGTATTTTTTATGTTTTATTGCAAGTATGTTGAGATATGATCATTGGAGCAAAATAATGCAAAAAGAAGCGAATTTGGAGGAAAAAGGACTAAAATATGAAGATTTGAACTAGGGTGCCGACGTCGAGCCCAATGGCGCCTATGGCGGGTTTTTCCCGAGAGTCCAAAATCAAATATTCTAAAAGGTTGCCGACGGCTCCATCGAGGCCGCCGACGGCGAGAATGACGGTTCTCTTAACAAGTGCATTAATCGTAGATGATTTTTGAAGGGGCGCTTAGGCAACTCTTAGAAAACTCTTCTACAACTTTAAGATAAATATTTTGGAGAGAAAAAAAAAGGAGGGCCTCGTGGTGGTGTCCGCTAAGATTTTCTTGTTTGTAGAGTGTAAAGAGTTTAATATAGGGTTAGTATTGTGAGGAATTCTT
>NW_018240463.1:0-1315 GCF_001263595.1 Phalaenopsis equestris | reverse complement strand
ATGCATGCAAAGTTCATGCACTTTTTTCATCCAACCTCACATATTTTTTTATCCTACCTCACATATTTTTTTTTCATATTTCTTTTTGCCATAAAATATTTAGAAATTCCTATGCTTAGAGCCAATTATGGAGAAGAATTAATGCACGCAACCAATCTTTCCAAAGATCTTGACATGATACCATAACTATTTTATTTTTCTTTTTTAATATTTAATTTCTGAATCAGTATAATAAATGATATAGAACTTTTGGAATAAAGATATAGATCTTTTGGAATATATATATATATATATATATATATATATATATATTTGTGCTATTATTTTCTTGATTCTTATTTAACAACACATGCATCACATAAAACCACAAAATATCAAGTCATTCCAAGCATTATAACCATTAGTATGTAGAAATATTGAAACTCGTCAAAGAAAGATTTTTTGACGATTCTTTGAAAGATTTGTTGAGCAAAACAACAAAATACCTTCCTCCGATATCTTCCAAAGTCTCTCCTTGCTAGAAGATTCCTGAATGAAACCAAAAGCAATCCACATTCGGGCTAAATCATCTTCATCAAACATATGATCTTGTGGGACTATGCCACAAAATGCAAAACAATTTTGTAGAGGTTGTGGGAGGAACGCATAACTCAATCTTAAGATAGGCAAAATGTTATTGAGACCCGGTTCTAGTTCTACATTTAGAAGATCAGTACTATTTAAACTGTTCATCCAAAAGCTCTTATTCAAGTTAGAATTGAGAAGACCGCCGACGGCCTTTGCCACCAATGGAGAGCCTGAAAGCTTTTTAACTATCGAACTAGCAATGTCTGTTAATTTTTTATGAGCACCAATATTCTCTACACCAGCAAATGCATGAGTGTTGAGTAGCTTCAAGCACACATCTTTCTCCAAGCCCTTTTTTCTCAATGGTTTCTTCTTCTTTGTGTTTTCTAAGAGATGAAGGACATTACTGAACTCAGATGAAAGATTATCAAGTTTCTTCACAACAGCCTCCAATCTCTTCAAATTGGAATCCATCTTGACAACACGATTGCCAACTTTCTTTAAAAAACTCATGGTGGAACGCACTGTTTGCCAAGTTTCTTCTTGAAGCTTCTTGTACTCAAAGTCATCCATCATCCAGAACATCATCGAGAACATCATCGGCCTCATCGATGGCATCCCGTAGCTGCCAGATCCAGCTGTTGAGTGCTGAGTTTTGATCTCTGATCTGTGCTTGCGTGGAAGCAGAGACGAAAGCTTGGACCTTGTGGTGGCTTTCTCGCAGCCTTTCGAGCTCCTCCTTCATGCC
>NW_018240462.1:0-764 GCF_001263595.1 Phalaenopsis equestris | reverse complement strand
ATGATTCAAACTTTATTTACTTTTCAGTCTAGCCAGATGATTTTTTAAAATATGTTGTGAAACATATGATCTGGGAAATAGAGTATGAGTTCTACATTAGAGTGAGGATCACATTTGATTTCATGAAGGAGAAATTCGTTCATGAAAAAAAGTGCAACTAAATAAGGAAATATTTTTTGTTGGGTGTAAAATTGAAGAATCCTTAGGGTGACAGACTAAAATCCTAAATTTGGTCTTAGTGTTTAAAAACTAAAGTGAGAGTTAGCCTTCAGGTGAAGGGAAGTGGGAGCTCTGGAGTGGGAGTCGGTATTTAGGGACTAAACCTAAGATTAACCAATGATTTTATATGCACTGTATCAGGGTAGAGAATTAAAATTGCTCCTATTTGGCACAATCCATATTAAAAATATTTATCTCATCTCATTTCACCAGAATTTCATTGTAGTGGGAAGGATGCTTTTTCACATAAGAAATCTTCATTACCTAAACATAATTCTTAGATTAGTATTTAATATTTAAAAGTTACATTTATGTTTTTGCTAATGGTTAAGTAATTTTGTTTGGTTAAAATCTCAATATTCGAAATTAGTGACAGTGATTTCGTTTGATTTTCTATAAATTTACTAATAAAATTTATCATTGCTAACTTACACTTTCTCCGTAGGATCGATATTTGGTGCTTAAGTAGAAAGTCTATTATTACTTGATAATGACACGTATACTTACATAGAATTCCATTATTAATTACCTATAATATATATATA
>NW_018240461.1:348-1861 GCF_001263595.1 Phalaenopsis equestris | reverse complement strand
CCAGCCTAGTGTTGTAGAGTAAAACTTCTTGCCCTAGTTCAAAGTGCTTTTGGTTAATCTTCCAATCATGTGATAACTTTAATTTTTCCTTATAAATTCTGTCGTTATCTTAGTTCTTTCAAATTATTTAATTGTAACAATCTCTTCTTACCAGCATCTTTCAAATTATAATTGAATTCTTTAATCGCCTAATATGCTTTATGCACCAATTCTACTAGTAAGTGATAAGACTTTTCAAAAATCAGTCTGTAAGAAGTCATTCCAAAATGAGTTTTATAAACAGTTCTGTAAGCCCATAATGCGGTATCCAGTCTAGTGGACCAATCTATTCTACTAGGGTTTACAGTCTTTTCAAGTATTAGTTTAATCTCTCTATTGGAAACTTCAGCTAACCCACTGGTTTGAGGATGATAGGTAGTAGAGATTCTATGAATAATATTAAAATTTTTCTGCCAATCTCTAAATTTATTTATTCCTAAAATGGGATCCTCCATCAGCGATAATCATTCTAGGCATTCCGTATCTAGTGAAAATATTTTTCATTAAAAATCTTGAAACACTTTTAGCGTCACAACGAGATAAAGCTTGTGCTTCAATCCACTTAGAAATGTAGTCCACTGCAATTAATATATATAAGTTCCCAAATGAAGGAAAAAATGGTCTCATGAAATCTAATCCCCAAACATCAAAGATCTCAACTTCTAACATGAAATTCAGAGGCATTTCATTTCTTCTAGATATATTGCCTACTCGTTGATATCGATCACAAGTTTTTATGTATCTATAAACATCTCTAAAGATAGTAGGCCAATAAAATCCAGCTTATAAATTTTTGTAAGCAGTTTTATCAATTCCAAAGTGTCCTCCAAATTCAGAGTCATGACATTTCTGAATGATCAGCTCAGTTTCTTCATAAGGCACACACCTCCTCATAATCAGATCTTTACATTGTTTATATAGATAAGGCTCATCCCAAAAATATGCTTTTGCATCATGAATAAATTTTTTTTATTGTTGCAGTGTCAGTAAAGGTGGCAAAATATCACTTACAATATAGTTAACCATATAAGCATACCATGGTATTTTCCACTCATTAATATTATAAAGTTGTTCATCATGGAAACTGGGTGTAATTTCATTGTCAGTGTCAGATGGATCTTGGTTTTCTAATCTTGACAGATGACCAGGAATTTAATTATCAGTTCCCTTTCTATCAATAACCACAAGATCAAATTCTTGCATCAAAAGTATCCATCTAATCAACCTTCGTTTAGCATCCTTCTTTTGCATCAGATATTTAATAACAGAGTGATCGGTATGCACCGCACATTTAGCTCCAATTAAATAAGATCTGAATTTATCTAAAGCATACACAATGGCTAGTAACTCTTTTTCAGTAACAATAAAGTAAATTTGTGCATCATTAAGAGTTTTACTAGCGTAATATATAACTTTAAAAATCTTTTCATACCTTTGTCCAAGAACAGCTCCAATAACATAATCACTAGCATCA
>NW_018240461.1:0-299 GCF_001263595.1 Phalaenopsis equestris | reverse complement strand
GTTTGTGATTAATTTTTCCTTTAATAACTCAAAGGCATTTAAACAGTTTTCAGTAAATTCAAATTTCTTGTCCTTTTCTAAAAGTTGGCATAGAGGTTTGGTAATTTTTGAAAAATCTTTAATAAAAAACCTGTAAAATCTAACATGTCCAAGAAAACTCCTAACCTCTCTTACATTAGTAGGAGGTGTTAGTTTAGATATAACTTGAATTTTTACAGGGTCTGCTTCCATACCATCTTCCAAAATTTTTTGCTCTAACTCAATTCCTGTAACCATAAATTGACATTTCTCCCAATTTA
>NW_018240460.1:0-376 GCF_001263595.1 Phalaenopsis equestris | reverse complement strand
ACATTTCATTTAAATTTAACGACATTTAACATATTACACATCAAAAATATGTTTGCGTTAATCTCAAGAATATTTAACTGTCCAAAAGACAATAGTAGAATAAAAGATGGCACACCTAGAAAAATACAGCCCACTTGTCCGACGAAGTGAAGTCATATGAGCCAAAGTCAACCAAGCCAGAAGGATGATCAAATGATCTGACCCCGAACCATCCAGTCAGAAACAAGACAAAGAGGCATCAAAGCTATAAAATCACAATGTAACATCATGATTTGAAATGTGCTAATCATTATGTGAGATAGAACATAATGTGAGCATCCTAAATGTTCTATCAATTTTACATTGTGATTGATAGAAATTCAGAGTGAAAAGTTTA
>NW_018240459.1:0-280 GCF_001263595.1 Phalaenopsis equestris | reverse complement strand
TTTTTTGTTTGTACTCTGTCGGGCAATATTGCCTCAATAGCTGGCAATATTGAATATTGTAGGCGGGACCAGGATATCTTGGTGATGCGGTCGCTCATTGTTTATTTGGTGGTCAGCCGGGTCAGCCGGGCGATTTTGGCACCACGACTGGCTGTCTTAATTTCTCTGGGTGGACCATGTGATCTTGGTGTTGCGGTTCACTATTCTTCATTTGGTGCTCATTCGAGCGATCATGACACCATGGTTGGCTATCTTCTTGTCTCAGGTTGGACTGGGCAAT
>NW_018240458.1:0-242 GCF_001263595.1 Phalaenopsis equestris | reverse complement strand
GTCGCGAGAGATCGACCCGAGGTCCCCTCCTCGTACGCCTGCCGCCCTGTCGCGCTCCGGCTTTCCCCTCCCACGCCTGTTCGACTCTTGTCGCTTCTCTTGGCTAGGCTCACCGCTCAGGTGAGTGTAGGTAACTCCTTCTTCTCCTTTGCTATAAAAACCCTATTTGGGGAGCTCCTTCTTTTTTGATCGAATTTTAGTTTGAGTGGGGGAGGCGCTGCCATTTTTGTGTCTCGTTTCTT
>NW_018240457.1:0-703 GCF_001263595.1 Phalaenopsis equestris | reverse complement strand
CATTGCACAACAAGTGGGTGCACCGGGTGAAGACTGAGTTTGATCGTAGTAAGAGGTACAAGGCTAGACTTGTTGTACATGGCTAGACTTGTTGTAAAAGGCTTTCAGCAGAGGCAGATCATTGACTATTCTAATATCTTTTCTCTTGTGGTTAAGCTCGCAACCATCAGAATGGTGTTGGTCATGGTTGCTACTGAAGATCTATTACTTGAGCAGTTAGATATGAAAACAGTTTTTCTTCATGGAGATCTTGAAGAAGACATCTACATGCACCAGCCTGAGTGATTCGTGGTACAATGAAATGAATATTTAGTTTGCAAACTGAAGAAGAGTTTGTATGGCCTGAAGCAATCTCTAGACAGTGGTATAAGAAATTTGACAATTACATGCACAATGCAAGGTACAGCAAATGTCAGGCAGATCACTGTTGCTATCTCAGGTACTCTGACAACTCTTATATCATCCTACTATTGTATTTAGAAGATATGTTTATTGTAGGGGTCAATATTGATGAAATCAATAATCTGGAAAAGCAGATGTCAGAGCACTTTACAATGAAGAATTTAAGAGCTGCAAAGCAAATTCTTGGTATGAGAATTGTCAAAGATCGAGTCAGAGGCACATTGAGGTTTTCAGAGGCTAAATATGTGAAAAAGATGCTTAGCATATTCAATATAGATAAGGCCAAACCAGTTAACACATG
>NW_018240456.1:16302-37153 GCF_001263595.1 Phalaenopsis equestris | reverse complement strand
GCTCATTTCCAACATCACTAAGGCACTCAAATGTCTATCAAATGTCGTCCGGTCATGAGAAGCTCTCCAGACTATCCAATTAGAGTGGTCGAAATTATTTTCATATTTACAGCTTAGATTCTATAAATAGAGCGCTACCAGCTCGTTGAGTGGGGACTGAATCCTGATGCACAAAAAAATATATGCATTTTTAGACCTATATTTTATACTCATTTTTGGTGATATTGCGCTTTAAATGAATATATTTTTCATGTTTTATTGTAGGTTGATGATTTTTAGCACTTGAAGCAAAAATGATGGAATTTGGAGTCAAAATAGCATTTTGCAAGAAAAACTCAGCGCCGACGGTGCCAGCAAAGATGTCGATGACGCCAGCAAGAAGGAGGAGTCCAAAACAACGGGGACGCCGACAACGCCATTTTACAGAGAGCACTAGAATTAATTCCGACCACGGGCGCCGAAGACGCCAATGTTAGTGCTGGGCAAATTTCTAAAAGATTCAATAAATTTGGACACTTTTTCAAGAGCTATTGGATACACCTCTTGGAAAACCGATATTATGCTTTATTTAGAGCGAAAATTGATAAAATAAAGGAGGGCAAGTGTGTTATTGAGTTTTCTTGAGTGTTCCATTGTGTGTATTGTTGAGAGTGGTGAGTCTAAGTGTGATTTCTCCTAAGAGTTGTTAGAGAAGGAGAGAAGTGAAAGATTTCTTCTTCCCTACATCTTTGAAGAGAAAATCAAGTGCTTGTAAAGAGAGAAAGAGTCTAAGAGAGGTTAAAAGGGATTTGATTTGAGGAAGAGTTAATGATTAGTAATGTTTGTTTATTATTATTGTATAAACTTTCTTTTATTTATGAAATTCATATTTTGTCGTATCTTCCTCATGAAGTCTGAGTAGTTTTCTATGTGTTTCTCTCTACTCTGAGATATCGTGAAATGAAATGATAATTTGAATGTGCCAAATTTAAACTATAAGATAAATTGTGATGATTTTTCACTCCATTCTTAATTTACTTTTCAATTTGACCAATTGAAATGTTAACATCAGTTGTGAAACATACTATCCAGGAAATGAGTATAAGCCAACAAAGTGAGAATCACATTTGATTCCATGAAGGAGTGTTTCATTCATGGAATTGAGTGCAAATAAATAAGAAAATATATATTATTAGGCGAAGAATTGGAGATTCTAGGGTGACAAACTAAAATCTCTAATCTGTTCTTAGTTTAAGAACTAAAGCGAGTGTTAGCCTTCAGGGAGAAGGGAAGTGGGAGCTCTGGAGTGAGGGTCAATATCCTTCAAGCCTAACCACAGATTTAGAGACTAAACCTAAGATTAACCAACAATTATCTGTAACACTTGATTAAGGGTAGATAATTAAAATTGCTCCTATTTAGCACAATAGAAATTCAAACTGTTTATCTCTCTCATTTAACCAAAAACTCATTGTAGTGGGAAAGATGTTTTCTCATATTAGATAATTCATCATAGAAACATAGTTTGGTAGTTATTGATTAGCTTTGCTCTACAGTTTTGCTTGTAGTTGATAATTTAGTTCTGATAGCACCTTAAATGTTCAAAATTAGTGTAGAAGATTTTCTTCAATGTTGTGAATTTCTTAATTTAAATTTCCATTTCTAATTTAAACCTTCCTCGTGGGATCAATGTTTGGGGCTTAAATAGAGAGTCTTGTATTACTTGATAATGATATGTATACTTAGGTAGAATCCTAACATAAATTTCTTCAATTTCTTATTCATAAAATAACAAACCAAGTTCTTGCCATTGCTGCAAAGTGGAGTCAACTTTATTAATTTTACACAACTATAATTTTGGAGATCAGGTTTTTGGGGCCATTGTCGAGGAAGGTAACGGGAAAATTAAATAAATTTGGTAAATTAGGTAATTTAGCGATAAAATAAAATAAAATAAAAATTAAAAATAAAAAATCATAAAAAAATATCATTAAAAATTTTTCTTGAAATTTAAGTGTACATTTAAAAAAATTTTCTTTGCTCATTATATTTGTTTATGCGTAGTATTGGATCTGAAGGTTTAGTACCTTATGATTCAGAATTAGAACAAGCTATAAGAGAAATTTGAAAACAACAAAAAGAAAATAGAAATTTGAACGAAATGGCGAATAACTTAGATAATTAAATAAATGAAAATCGACAAAGACCTTTAAAAGATTATGATAATCCTACAGCAGATGAACTTCACTTCACTATTCGAAATCCTGATGTTGCTGCTAATTCATTTAAGCATAAACCTGCTATTATCCAAATCGTACAAAACAATCAGTTTGGAGGAACACCTACTAAAGATCCTAACTTACATCTTGCTAGTTTTATTGAAATATGTGCTACTTTTAAATATGATGGAGTGTCTAATGATGCTATCAGGCTTAGAATTTTTCCTTTTTCATTAAGGGACAAAGCTAAAGCTTGGTTAAATTCATTAGCACCTGGGTCTATCAGAACTTGGGGAGAACTATCATTTTCACCCTCAAAAACTGCTAAGCTAAGAAACGATATTACATCTTTTTGTCAGTTCGAAGGGTAATCAATGTATGAAGCCTGGGAAAGATTTAATGATCTCCTTAGGAGATGTCCACACCATTCTTCAACAATTTGGTTAATAATTCAAACTTTTTCCAATGGATTAGTAGAATCACTTAGATCTATTATATATGCTGTTGTAGGTGGATCATTAATGTCAAAATCTTTTGATGAAGCATATTCCTTAATAGAGGAAATTACTACTAATAATTTTCAATGGCCCTCTGAACGGGTGAATCAAAAGAGAGTAACTAGTATTCATGATTTTGATACAATTTTGTATTTTAGCATCTCAAGTTGTCATTTTATCAAAGAAGATTAATCAAATTAGAGTGAACTATTCTCAAATACCACCAGTGTTAGAGGAAAATTCACTAGGACTGATAATTGATTCTCAATCATCTTATGAAACTATGAATGATATAAATAATAGAAATAAGAATCCCTGTTATAATTATTATAATTCTGGATGGAAAAATCACCATAATTTTAGTTGGAACAATATTAAAAATTTGGTGAACCCCTCAAAAAATTCAAATAATCGAGGGAATCAAAACTATAGACCTTATTATCCTTCTGGATTTAACAATAACTCACAAGTTAAGGAGAAGAAGTTCACTATGGAAGAAGTAATGTTGAACATGGGAAATCAAATACAAAAGAAAGGGGTTGCAATTAGGAATATTGAAAATCAATTAGGACATATTGCTACTGCACTTAGTATCAGACTTTCAGGAATTCTTCCTAGTACTGTTGAAGTTAATCCAAAAGAACAGAATAAAGAGCAAATTAAAGCTATTAAATTACAAAGTAGAAAAGAAGTGGAAACAAGAATCCAGAGAGAAACTAAAGTTGAGAAGGAGAAGGTAGAAATTGAAAGTGACAATGATGAAAATAAACCAAAACAAATTTATTTAGAAAAACTGCCACCTGCATTTCCTCGACGATTGAAGCAGAAGAATAAAGATAAACAATTTACAAAATTTTTGGAAATCCTTATAAAGTTAACGATAAATATTCCTTTCATTGAGGCTTTGGAACAAATGTCAAGTTATGCAAAATTTATGAAGGATATACTAAACAAGAAGAGGAAGTTTGAAGATCATGAGACCGTTGCACTCAGTGAAGAGTGTAGCACATTTATTCAGAAAAAGCTTCCTGAAAAGTTAAAAGATCTTGGTAGTTTTACTATACCTTGTGCTATTGGTAAAAAAATTTTTTGGAAACGCCTTATGTGATCTAGGAGCTTGTATTAATCTTATACCTCTATCAATTTTTAAACATTTAGATTTAGGAGAGATTTTCGCTACTACTGTAACTCTTCAGTTAGCTGATCGATCAATAACCTATCCTAAAGGAGTTATGAAGATGTATTAGGGAAAGTGGATAAATTTATTTTTCTTGTAGCCTTTATTGTATTAGATATGGAGGAAGATAAAGAGCTTCCTATTTTCTTGGGGAAACCATTTCTTGCAACAGGGAGAGCTGTGATAGATGTGCAAAAAAGAGAATTAATAATGAGAGTCAATGATCAAGAAGTAACATTTAATATAGCAAAAGCTATAAAATATCCTATGATAGAAAAAGATAATGAATGTTTTAGAATGACAGATACTGACTATCTAAGTAATAAGCAATTTAAGAGATTTTTTGACAAAAAATTAAGGCAAGAAGATAATTTTGAGAATGAGAATGAAATAAAAGAAGAGAATTTAGATTATGTTCACAACAAATTTGAAACTTTAGATCTTTTGAAAAATGATAATAAAAATCTTATTCCTTCAAGTATTAAACCACCTAAACTTGAACTAAAAGTATTACCTACCAATTTAAAATATATGTTTTTAGGAGATTCATCTACATTATCTGTCATTATATCTTCTGATTTAACTGAAATTCAAAAAAAATAGTAGAAATGTTGAGAAGATATAAGAAGGCCTTTAGATGGACTTTAGCAGATATTAAAAGAACAAATTCTTCAATTTGTATGCACAGAATTATATTAGATGAACAATACAAACCTAAAACTATTCTTCAGAGGAGATTAAACCCGATAATGAAAGAAGTTGTTAAAAAAGAAATCTTAAAATAGTTAGATGCTGGAATTTGATATCTTATTTCAGACAGTGCTTGGGTAAGTCTAATTCACTGTGTTCCAAAGGAAGTAGTGACAGTTGAAAAATGAATTAATTCCAATAAGACAAGTTACTGGCTGGCGAATTTGTATAGACTATAGAAAATTAAATATGACCACCAGGAAAGATAATTTTTCTTTACCATTTCTAGACCAAATTTTAGATAAATTGACTTGAAAAGGTAATACTGCTATCTAAATGGATATATCGGGTATCATCGAATTTTGATTGCTTCTGATGATCAAGAGAAAACAACATTTATAAGCCCTTATGGAACATTTGCTTTTCGTAGAATGCCTTTTGGACTATGTAATGCACCTGCGACATTTCAAAGATGTATGATGTCAATTTTTTATAATTTAATTGAACGTGGAATGGAAGTATTTATGAATGATAGTATTTGGAACTTTGTTTGAATTATGTTTAAACAATATAAAAAAAGTTCTGAAACTATGTGAAAAAATAAATGTAGTATTAAATTGGGAAAAATGTCAATTTATGGTTGCAAGAGGAATTATACTTGGGTATAAAATTTCTGAAAATGACATGGAAGTAGATCCAGCAAAAATTCAAGCTATTGTGAAATTACCGCTTCATACTATGGTTAGAGGAGTAAGATGTTTTCTAGGACATGTTGGTTTCTACAGACATTATATAAATTTTTTTTCAAAAATTACTAAGTCAATATGCTAATTTTTAGAAAAGGATACAAAATTTAATTTTAATGCGGAATGCATCAAAGCATTTGAACTATTGAAAGAAAAATTAATCACTACTCCTTTAATAGTTCCACCTGATTGGGAGAAACCATTTAAAATAATGTGTGATGCTAGTGAGCTTGTTATTCGAGCTGTTTTAGGAAAAAAGTATAATAAAGTTTTTAAGGTAATATATTATGCTAGTAAAACTCTAAATGATGCTCAAATTAATTACACCACTACTGTAAGAAAGTTATTAGTTATTGTCTATGCCTTTAATAAGTTTAGAGCTTACTTAATTGAAAATGCAAAAGAAAGATGTGAAACTAAGATTAATTAGATAAATACTTCTGATGCAAGAGTTTGATTTTGTGGTAGTAGATAGAAAGGGAACTGATAATCAAATAGCCGATCCTTTGTCTAGACTGGAACAAGAAATATTAATTAATTTTGCAAATAAAATTTTAGAAACTTTCTCAGATGAACAATTGTATAATACTAATATAAAGAATGTACCCTAGTATGCCGATATAGTAAATTATATTGTGAGTGATATTCTACCACCAAATGTAAATAATCAACAATTAAAGAAACTTATTCATGACTCAAGATTCTTTTTTTTGGGATGACCCACATTTATATAAATAGTGTAAATATTTGATCATTAGAACGTGTGTACCTTACAAAGAAACTGAATAAATAATTGAACGATGTCATGATTCCAAAATTTGGAGGACATTTTGGAACTAGTATAACTACACATAAAATTTGGAAGCTGGATTTTATTGGCCTACTCGTTTTAGAGATGTTAATGAATATATTAAAACATGTGATCAATGTCAGCGAGTAGGAAATATTTCTAGAAGAAATAAAATGTCTCTAAATTAGACATTGAAAGTTGAAATCTTTGATGTGTGGGGATTAAATTTTATGGGACAATTTATGCCTTCACTTGAAAATTTATATATATTGCTTGTCGTTGATTATATGTCTGAATGGATTGAAGCTATTAGTGTAACTAAATTTGATGCTCAAAGTGTTTCAAAATTTTTAAATAAAATTACTTTTACAAGATATGGAATGCCATATGGAATGCCGAGTGTGATTATTATGGATGAAAGATCTCATTTTAGTAGTAAGATGATCAAGAAATTGATTAGAAAATATAATATTTTACATAGATTCTCTACTGCTTATCATCCCCAAACTAGCGGCCTAGCAGAAATATCAAATCGTGGAAAAAGCAAATTTTAGAAAAAGCTGCAAGTCCTTATAAATTGGATTGGTCTACTAGATTAGATACTGCACTATGGGCATATAGAACTGACTATAAGACTCCTATTGGAATGTCCTCTTATAGACTTATTTTTGGTAAAACATGCCACTTACCAGTAGAGTTGGAACATAAATTATTTTGGGATATTAATGAATTTAATTTTAATCTAAAGGATGCTAGTCAGAAAAGATTATTGCAACTCAATGAACTTGAAGAGATTAGAAATGAAACATATGATAATGCAAAAATATATAAAGAGAAAATGAAAATATGGCATGATCGGAGGATTATGAAAAATAAATTTGAACATAGGTAAGAGGTTCTACTATATAATGCTATATTGAGATTATTTCCAGGAAAACTAAAGTCTATATGGTTAGAACCATTCAATGTGATCAAAATCTATCATTATGGAACTGTTGTTATTAAAATCCTAAAATTGGAAATATATTTAAAGTTAACGGGCATCGATTGAAATATTATTATGAAGGGCGCATGCCATAATTTAAAGAAATTTTGATGTTGAATCATTCTGAATAAACATTGGTACGTCGGGCTGAGGAGGTTAAACCAAGCGCTTTGTGGGAGGCAACCCATACACATCTATATATCTTTGTATTTTTTTAATAATTATTCTAAGTATTAGGAAATAATAATACCTTTTAATCCTACACAATCTTATATATCATAAATCAAGACAAATATTGGTATTGGATGAAAATTTGGAAATGAATTGAACCAAGGATGAAACAGACGCAACTATGATTTTGGCGCCAACGACGCCAGCATGGGTGCCCTTTTACGGCGTGTGGCAACTGACGCTGAAGGAGACGTCAAATGGGAGGGTGTCGCGTGGAGTTTCAGAGCTGTGGAGGATTTAGACAACATCGCGGGAATAAGTAGGAAATTAGGGCATTTTTTATTTAATTAAATCCAGAAACTTTAAAAATCCATAATTTGGTGTTAAAAATTCATAAAAATAAAATTGAAATAACATGTTGCTCAGTGAATAGAGAAGAAATTATAGACTATAAATAAAAAAAAATATTTTTCATTTATTTTATTTTTTATTAATTAAAACTCCAGAGAGTATTTTAATTTTGGTTAATTAAAAATTAATCAACTTGGCTTGAAATTTGGAGGACTTATTTTGCTTGTGGTTAGAGATGTTCTCTGATTTTTCCAAAGTTAGAGAACACCTCCAACCCTAAAGCCCTAATTTTCAAGTCTAGTTGCCTATTTCGGCTTAAAATAATTATACTTAATTATATTAATTAAAATATAAATAAAAAAAATATGAGATTTATTTTGATAGGTTCGTTGCGGTCATAGGATTCTAGAAAACATTTAAAAGGAGTTTGAATAATTATGTATATTGTCAAAGCCAATTAAGTCATTAAAACTCATAAAAATTTAGATAAATATAATAAAATCCAAAAATTTATAAAAATTGTTCCACACTGTAAATAATTATCATTTAAACCTTGTGTATTAATTTGAAGGCCATTTTAGATATATTTATTATTAAAGTCAATTTTTCAAGTAAAAAAAGGTATTTTTACAATAAAATAATTATAATAAATAATATATAATTAGGAAAATTATGAAAATGGTTTTGGGTGTTTCTGTTGATTAGGGGACCTAAGAAAATAAAATTGATATTAAAGTAAATAGTTTATTTTAAGCTACTTTTTAAATTAAAAATATTTATAAAATAATTAAAAACTACAAAAATATAAAAATACACCATAGTGTTTCAAATTATTCCCTGATCTCCTCGGACCCTCTAAAGTATTTTTCCTAATTTTTTTAACTTAGTTATGTCTTTCTTAAATGTTAAAAATGTTTTTTTTCTAATTTTTCATTAAAATAATTATAATAAATAAAATAAAAATTATAAAAATGATAAAGTTGTTTTTTAGAGTTTTCTGTATTTGAGAAGATTTAAGAAAAATATAAAAAAATATATTTTAAAATTAAAATATATTTTCTATTTAATTAATCACTAAACTTAATAAATAATTATAATAATTAAAACGTAATTCAAAAAATTATGAAATTTGATCCAAGTGTCCTCTGACCTAGATGAAGCTCTAATAATTTTATCATGAACGTAAACTTTACTTTGTTTAATTAAATAAATTATTATGCCCCTATTTTTTTATAAAAATAATTATAAAAATTTAAACAAAAATCATAAAGTCATAATTTCTTCTCTTATATTTTAATTGACCCATGAGTGGGGTGCCATAAGAATTTCAAAGTCATTTGAGTTGTAGTTGATTAGTTATGAAGTGGAGAGGCCCTATGGGCAAAATGGTAATTTCTGGATTTTGATGCCGTAATTAAATTTTAGGATTAATCAAATGGTAAATAGGTAATTCTAGTCATAATAAACTCTTTTGGATGTTTGAAACATAGTGGGTTAAGAGGTTGAAACCAACTTGTCACCTTTTCATAACAAGGGTAAAAGTGTAATTTTTTTAAATTATTGTGACTTGGAGTTAATCTGATTGAATGATCCTAAGGTAGTGGGCTTAAGCTAGGAAAAAAATAACTTACTCATTTGAAGCCACTAATTGGTGATGAAATGATAAGAATGAACTTTTAATGCGAATTAAATTCACTTATTTTAAAATTTTGGATTATTGTGAATTTAACCTAAAAATTGGATCTAAGGGCTTAGTAGTGAATTAGGCTTGATATTTAAGTTTGTTTAATGAGGTTTAGAAAAGAGAAATATGATTGATTAATTGACACCTTTAAACACTACAATCCCAACTTTAATTGTGGGTGCAAGATCCATAATTACTTAAGTTCGCCCTTAATGGCATTACTTACATAACTCTTGAATAAAATATCAAGTCCCCCATAGGATGGTCAGACCTTAGGACTAACTCTGGGTAACTTGCACACACTACTGTCTCTCATATACCCTAAACCCTAGGATCCCTTAGTTTGGTTTCCTGACTTATTTTGGGAAGCTCATATGGATGACCCTATAGCCCTAGTCTTTGGCTAAGAGTGTTAGAAACAACATATTGAGCATCTAAAATGAGTCCTTATATGGATCTTATTGGTTTAATGTGGCTTCACGGCTTGTTAGCCCATTTTGGCTCAAAATCACCAAATTACCAAAATACCCCTACAATCCTAATTTTTGCCAAAAAACCAAAAGTTATCCGAAATACCCAAATTTGTCCAAAAATCATCTCAAACCACTCACCACTACTTAAATTGAAAAAAATTACCAAATTTCCAAAATACCCTAAAAAATTGCCCAAATTACCAAAATGCCCCTCATGACCTAAAATTCCAAAAATTTGAAAAAATTACAAAATAATCTGAAATATTCCCATTTTTAATTTTTGATCATCAATTTAACCAGTTTTGACCAATTTTACCCAATTTGACAAAATGCCCCAATTTGCCCTTAAGAGCTCAAATTTCCCCAAATTAACCCCAATTTTTGCCCAATTGACCCCAATATTGCCCAATTTCAATTCTAAACCAAAATTAAACATCCCCAATTCTATTCCAAATAAAATTCAAGCTCAATTCGATCCAATTGCAAGCCCAATTTCATTCATATCCAAAAAGGCCCAATTTTGACCATATGCCTAAATCCATCAAATTGGCCCACAAATTCAATTCAAAATCACTTGAAATTTTGCCAAATCCCTCATGACATATTCCTAAATCAAACTCAACATTCAATTAGACCAAATTTTAGCCCAAATTCAATTTCAATTTAAAAGGCCCTAGCCCACTAACATAGTTCCAAAAGCTGAAGTCCAAAGTCCACATGACAATTATTTCTTTCCATCATTCATTCAATTAAAATCATTCCTAAAGTTTTAAATTCATGATCAAAATTTTCCAAATGAAACCTCATGCCAAAATTCACCAAAATATTTCAAAATTCCAAAAATCCCTTCTCATGAAAATTAACCAAGCCACATGCAAGCTAAGAAGCCACTCCCAAGCCATAGGTAAGCCATGTGAGCCTTGCCACATCACCAAGTTATTAGTGGAAAGAGGCCAAACCACTTTTAAGCTTCTTTAAAAAGGTTTTTAACCATTCTTATGAATTACTTAAACCCATAATTAACCAAATCTCTTTGGATGGAGACTTCTCCACATTCCTTTAGCTGATCCATCTGATCCTCTTCAGCCCAAGACCAACCTTGGTGGCTGAACCCAACCCAAACCATGCTTGGACCCAATTTGACCAAAAATGACCCTTTTCCCTTCATATTTTAATATTATAACTTTACACATGACCAACACCAATTGACTTCACCAAAATGACCAACCCCAATTGACTTCACCAAAACCAAGCCCTGACCTCCCTGGACTGGATGGTGACCCCTCCCTGGCTGGTCAGCCTCCCCATAGGATGGTCAGACCTTAGGACTAACTCTGGGTAACTTGCACACACTACTGTCTCTCATATACCCTAAACCCTAGGATCCCTTAGTTTGGTTTCCTGACTTATTTTGGGAAGCTCATATGGATGACCCTATAGCCCTAGTCTTTGGCTAAGAGTGTTAGAAACAACATATTGAGCATCTAAAATGAGTCCTTATATGGATCTTATTGGTTTAATGTGGCTTCACGGCTTGTTACCCATTTTGGCTCAAAATCACCAAATTACCAAAATACCCCTACAACCCTAATTTTTGCCAAAAATCCCAAAGTTATCTGAAATACCCAAATTTGTCCAAAAATCATCTCAAACCCTCACCACTACTTAAATTGACAAAAATTTACCAAATTTCCAAAATACCCTAAAAAATTGCCCAAATTACCAAAATGCCCCTCATGACCTAAAATTCCAAAAATTTGAAAAAATTACAAAATAATCTGAAATATTCCCATTTTTAATTTTTGATCATCAATTTAACCAGTTTTGACCAATTTTACCCAATTTGACAAAATGCCCCAATTTGCCCTTAAGAGCTCAAATTTCCCCAAATTAACCCCAATTTTTGCCCAATTGACCCCAATATTGCCCAATTTCAATTCTAAACCAAAATTAAACATCCCCAATTCTATTCCAAATAAAATTCAAGCTCAATTCGATCCAATTGCAAGCCCAATTTCATTCAAATCCAAAAAGGCCCAATTTTGACCATATGCCTAAATTCATCAAATTGGCCAACAAATTCAATTCAAAATCACTTGAAATTTTGCCAAATCCCTCATGACATATTCCTAAATCAAACTCAACATTCAATTAGACCAAATTTTAGCCCAAATTCAATTTCAATTTAAAAGGCCCTAGCCCACTAACATAGTTCCAAAAGCTGAAGTCCAAAGTCCACATGACAATTATTTCTTTCCATCATTCATTCAATTAAAATCATTCCTAAAGTTTTAAATTCATGATCAAAATTTTCCAAATGAAACCTCATGCCAAAATTCACCAAAATATTTCAAAATTCCAAAAATCCCTTCTCATGAAAATTAACCAAGCCACATGCAAGCTAAGAAGCCACTCCCAAGCCATAGGTAAGCCATGTGAGCCTTGCCACATCACCAAGTTATTAGTGGAAAGAGGCCAAACCACTTTTAAGCTTCTTTAAAAAGGTTTTTAACCATTCTTATGAATTACTTAAACCCATAATTAACCAAATCTCTTTGGATGGAGACTTCTCCACATTACTTTAGCTGATCCATCTGATCCTCTTCAGCCCAAGACCAACCTTGGTGGCTGAACCCAACCCAAACCATGCTTGGACCCAATTTGACCAAAAATGACCCTTTTCCCTTCATATTTTAATATTATAACTTTACACATGACCAACCCCAATTGACTTCACCAAAACCAAGCCCTGACCTCCCTGGACTGGATGGTGACCCCTCCCTGGCTGGTCAGCCTCCTTGGTGGCCGGAAAAACCAATTTCAAAAGCACCACCTAGGCCAAAACTCAAAATTAAACCCTTCCAAGCTGTCTCATCCCAATTGGATTTTTTCACCTTGTTGGAATCCACATAAGCAACTTAGGGAACCCACCAATTGCCCCTGATGGCCTCTTCAAGCCCCTCTATTTAAACCCCCCTCCATGGCCAAAAAGGGAGAGCTTGAAATTCTTTAGGGAGACTATGTCAAATTGCTTCCAAAGCTTCCTTGAGACCTTTTGAGCTTAACCAAACCACTCTTAGCCACTCAAAGCAATTGCTCGAGCTCAATTTTTAGCTCAATTCTTACGCCGAAACAGAACACTCTCCAAACCTCCATCAAATTCAAATTAATCGCACCCACACCATCCCCACATCAAGAGATGAACATCCCCCACAAAAGGCCCATCACCAGAGCACCCTAAGGTGGACTTTCATCAACCCCCTAATTTGTCCTTGGTTGAAATCATATTTAGGTGATTCAACACAACTTGAGGTTCCAACCCTAGGCTCTTGGGACCCCCACAAAGCTCTCACAAGCATCCAATCGAGGCTTCCCATCTTGGACCAAGGAATTGAAAGTTAACCCTAAATTGAGCTTCATTTCACTCTCCATTCTCATAGAGTTGATTTAAGGGTCGATCAACCATATAGATGTGTTCTCCTAGTCAAGATGAGTAATTTTAAAAAAAATTGCACTTTATTTGGTTAAAAATCGAGTGAGATATTAGCCTTTGAAAAAGGACGGTTCTCAAGCTAGGGCATCAGGATGATGAGCATGCGCTGTCCGATCTTTGGTGCATTGCTTGGACGGCCCTGATTGCGCCGAATAGAGCCGTGGTTTGAAAAGAGCGGGATGACGCGGATGGCGACGCCTAATCCAGCGACGCGTACGAGGATGACGCAGATAAGTAGAAAAATAGAGTATTTTCTGATTTAAATAAATATCTATAACTTCAAAAATCCATAACTTTGTGTAGAAAAATCATAAAAATAAAATAAAAATATCTTGTGGCTTAGTGAAGAGAGGAGAACAATGTGAAAACATTTTCAAGTTTATTTAATGCATGTATTATTTTTAATTAATTAAATGGTGTTTTCATTACTTTGATTCTCCATTTGCATCGTCATTTCACCATGAATTCATCTCTGGGGTTTTTATTTCACATGTTCTCAGGATTATTTTTATGATTTTTCCAAGATTAGGGGAGACCTTTAGGCATAGATATCTATTTTTCAAGTAAATGGTCCCTGTTTTGGTTTAAAAATTATAATAATTAAAATAATCATAAAAAAATATAAAACTTATTTTGGTAGGTTTACTGTGGTTAGAGGACCCTAGAAAAAATAAAACTTGATTTAAATCATTAAAAATAATCCTAATTATCACTAACCAAAAAATAAAATAAAACTAATTTAGAGTAACTATGAATGTAAATGACATAAGAAGTATTCCACACTGTAAATTAATGTTAGGGGAGCTTCCCATAAAAATTTCAAGTCAATTGGAGTTAATTTGGTCACTTGAATGGATTGATCAAGTAAAATGACAATTTTTTACACTAAAAAAATTATAATAATTAAAATACAATTCAAAAAATTACCAAAGTTAGGTTTTCAAGCTCCTTATAACCAGAGAAACCTAATAAAAATAAAATTTAAATAAAAATGAGCACTTCATTTTTTAGCTAATTTTAAGCCTTTAAATAATTAAAAATCAATTAAAAATCATAAAAATCACAAAATTATAAAAATACACTAAAATATCACATTGGGCATCCTGATCAGTTGAAACCAATAAAAAATTTTTTTGTAATTTTTTAAGTCAAGATATTAATTTTAAAAGGCCAAAAAATAGATTTTCCCTAATTTTTGCACTAAAATAATTCTAATAATGAAAATATAAGTAAAAAAAATATGAAATTTAATTCTTAGGGTTTACTAGACTTAGAGCAATTTAATAAAAATATTAAAATTAATTTTCCATCTAAATATTATTTTATATTGAATTGATACTTAAAACAAAAAAAATAATATTAATGATTAAATTAAACCACTAAAAATCATCAAAATTGGTCCAAGTGGTCCTTCGATGTAAGTGAACCTCCAATAATTTTCTTATGGTCATAAGTTTTAAATTTTCTTATGGATATAAGTCTCACTTTGATGGAGTTATTAAATTTTCATTGAAAATATCTATTTTTGTATTAAAAATAATTATAAAAATTAAATAAACTTGGAAAAGTCACATTTTCTCCTATGATGTTTTAATTAACCCATGAGTGAGGTAACATAAAATTTTCATGTCATTTGAGTCTAATTTAATGAATTATAAGGTGTTAAGACTTTAGGGGCAAAAGTGTAATTTTGGCATTAAAGCTTAATTAATATTTAGGTCTAATCAAGAGGGTAAATCGGTAATAAATGATATTAAAATAACATGTATTATTGATTGAAATATAAAAGGGATAAGTGGTAGAAACAAACCTCGCTTTGAATTTCATAAAGGATAAATTTATAATTTTTCAAATTAATGAAATTTGAAAGAATTATTAAATAGGAAGATATTAAGGTGAGGGGTTTGATTTTAGAAGATCATAACTCACTGATTTTAACCCCCAACTAATGGTTTTTGAGATAATTTATAATTCATGAGAAGGATTAACAAAATAAATATTAAAAATCCTTTTTTTGCTAATCTACCCATTAAACCTTAAGGGCTTAGTAGTGAACTAGGCTTAATCAAAATTTTTTCTAATGAGACTCAGAAAAAAAAAAACTTATAATTAATTTAAAATCCTTCAAAACATTACAATACCATTCTGAAAAATTAAATTAATTAAATTCCTTAAATAAGTTAACTTGCCCCCAAAAGGTTTTCACCTATATAACTCTTAAGTGAGATATCAAGTGATGGTTACTGATACACCTAAAATATATAGTTTTTTTAGACACATTTTTATACCTACTTTTTAGTTATTATGCTTTAATGGATAGTAGTTTTGTGTTTTTCTTGCAGATACAGGTAAAAAGAGTGAAAAATGTTTAAAGGAACGAAAAAAGATCAAATTTAGAGCAAAAATGTGAAAAATGTGTAAAAGAGTTTTGCCGCCTAAGCGCCAGATCCGGTGCTTAAGTACCGGTTAAACAGAGAAGGCCTCGCCTAAGTGCCAGAGGCCTCACGCTTATGTGGAGTGGATTTTGAAGAGGTTTTTGAGGCACCCATTGGCTTAATAGGTGATTATAACCACCATGGATGAAAATTATCATGAAAGGATGCTTCTCTTAGGGAAATACATCAAATTTAGAAATATTTTCAAGAGAAACCAAGACACCTTTTGGAAAATTATAAAAGAAAGAAGAGAAGACTTTGAAAAGAGTCCTGAAAGGTCCAAAAAAGTGTGAGTCTTGAAAGTTTTGGAAAGTTTTAAAAGTTGTCATTTGGAGAATTAGTTCCGAGAGATTTTTAGGCACCACTTTTACTTTTATTTTGTCCTTTTTAATATTTTATTTTGAGTGATAGTAAAGAGAAGAGAATCAAAGGAACTTCAAGAGTTTGGTGGAGGCCTTGAGATAAGTTTTTATCTTTCTGTTTTCAGACTACTTTTGGTTTTAATTGAGGCTTGTTGTTGGTTTGACAATGATTTCTTCTTTTAAACTAAAGTGTGGTTTTATTTTCTCCATGGATTCTGAGTAGTTTTCTTTATCTTTCTTCTTAAAATGAGAAGAAATTAAGTTTTGGATGGTAGTTGGGGAAACTATTGATCTTCAATAATGGAAGAAGTTGTGATGATTTAAATCCATGCACTTCATTTACTTCTTGATTTGGCCAATCCAGATGTTAAAATTTGTTGTGAGAACATGTAAAATCACATGAGATTGTATGAATGAGAATGTAATTCATATGATTGAGTGCAAATAAATAGGAAAATATTCATTGGAGGGTGTAGAGTTAGAGGACTTTAAAGTGACAGGTTAAAGCCCCCAACTTGGTTTATTGTTTTAGGTTATGATACGAGAATGTTAGCTCCCAGGTGGAGGGAGCCGAGGGAACTCTAGAATGCACTTCATCTACTTCTTCCCTGCCTAGCCGGTCTTCAGAACTATTCAAACTTTAAATTAGCCAATATTCTTTATATCATCTCTAGTAAGGGTAAAGAATATTATTGCTTTTATTTGGCACAACATAATTTGCATACTTCCACAACAGAATTCCTATACTTATTACTGATTCATAACAAGAAGAAAGATATTTTAATATTTAGTGTTTTTTCTTCTTCTACAAAAACTCTAGTTATCTTTTTAAATTGCTATTGTTCTATCAAAATATTGAAAATTCCAAAAAAATTTAAATTTTCAATACTGCAAGAATCATCTTTAGTTTAAATAATTATCCTTTTAAAAATAGAAAGTTTCTAAAATTGCATATTGCATAATCTCCCTATGGGTTCGATATTCAGGTCTTAATTATACTTGCGTAGTATCCCAATATATATAAATTAAAAGTTAAATTCTTATTTTTCTTCATGATCAAGTTTTTTATTTTGTTGTAAAGTAAGGAAATATAAGTGAAATTTAATCTGAATTATTGTCGTACTTTGCATATTAGCAGTATCCAGAGATCAAGTTTTTGGCTCCGTTGCCTTAGAGAAATTGATTTTAAAAGCAAATTTCTAGTTATAGAAAGTTTTATTTAAACTTTAAGTTATCTTATCTTATTTTATTTTTTTAATTTATTTTATTAAATGTTAGTGTATGTGTAATTAAGGTCTGAATGACTCACTAGTGCCCCACGATTCTAAATTAGAAAGAACTATTAGAGAAATCAGAAAAACCTAAAAAATTATAAATTTTGAAAAATCCAAAAAACTTACAGAAATGACAAACCAAAATATCAAAATGCTGAAATTCATCAAGAGTTTAGAACCTATTCAAAACCTACTGTAGTGGTTAATTCATTTGAGCTTAAACCTGATATTAACCAAATGGTATTAAGTAATCAGTTTGAGGGATCTCCAATTGAAGATCCAAATTTACATCTTGCCAATTTTCTAGAATTGTGCGCTACATTTAAATATGATGGTGTATCAGATGATGTCATAAAACTTAGGTTATTTTCTTTCTCACTGAGGGATAAAGTTAAGATGTGGTTGAATTCGTTAGCACCTGAATCTATCAGAACTTGGGGTGATTTAGCACAAAAATTCCTTGTTAAATATTTTCCACCATAAAAAACTGTAAAGCTTAGAAATGATATTACATCTTTTAATCAGTTTGAAGGGGAAGCTATTTATGAAGCATGGGAGAGATTTAAAGAGCTCTTAAGAAAGTGTACACACCATGCAATACCAGATTGGTTAATAATTCCAACTTTTTATAATGGATTAGCTGGATATATTAGATCTATTTTCGATGTTGTTGTTGGTGGTTCATTGATGTCAAAACAATTTCATGACGCTTATGTTTTAATTGAAGAAATGGCTATCAATAATTTTTAATGGCCTTCTGAGAGGGTAAATCCAAATAAAGTAGCCAATATTCAAGAATTTGATGCATTTACTATGTTAGCAAATCAAGTTGCTGCAATTTCAACAAAGTTAGGCAAATTTGGAATGAATTTTTCTCAACCAATTTCCATGATTGAAGAGAATTCATTAGGCCAAATGGAAGATTCTCAAGCATCATTAGAAATTTTGAATGCCATAAATAATAAGCAGAATAACCGATATTCAAATTATTATAACCCAGGTTAGAATAACCATACCAACTTTACATGGAATAATAATTTGGGTAGTAATAATCAACAATGGGGCAACAATCAAAGAAAACCATTGAGAAACTGGAGCAACGAAGTCAATAATAATTATAGATCTACTTATCCTCCAGATTTCAACACTAATACACAGTTTAAGGAGAAGAAGTTGTCTTTAGAAGAACTGGTGTTACAAATGGGAAATCAATTACAAAGTCAAGGAGCTACAATTAGAAATATTGAGAATCAACTTGGGCAAATAGCAAATTTATTAAGTAATAGATCCCAAAGAACACTTCCGAGTAATACTGAATTAAATCCAAAAGACTAGAAAAAAGAACAAGTAAAAGTTGTTCAACTTAGAAGCGGAAGAGAGTTGGAAAGTCAGGTTCAAAAAGAAATTGAAGTAGAGAGAGAAGAAGTGGAAGAATAATAAGTGGATGCTCCAAAAGATTTTGAGAGACCTATTGTTTGAAAAACCACCACCTTCATTTTGATTTTGAAAAACCACCACCTCCATTTCCTCAGAGACTTTGTCAACAGAAGTTAGATAAGCAATTTTCAAAAAATTTTGAAATTTTTAAGAAGCTTATAATTAATATTCCATTTGCTGAAGCCTTAGAACAGATGTCAAGCTATGTAAAGTTTATGAAGGATATTCTCAACAGGAATAGAAAGTTTTAAAATAATGAGATTGTTGTACTTAGTGAGAATTGCAGTGCTATAATTCATAAACAGCTTCCTGAAAAGCTTAAAGATCTTGGTAGCTTTACAATTCAATGTACGGTAGGACACAAATTTTATGAGAAAGCTTTATGTGATTTAGGTGCAAGCATCAACCTTATTTCATTATCAATATTTAAAATATTGGGATTAGGAGAAATATCCCCTATTACTATAACTCTGCAGTTAATAGATCGTTCAATAACCTATCCTAAAGGAGTTATAGAAGATGTCCTAGTGAAAGTGGGTTAATTTATCTTTCCTGTTGATTTCATTTTACTAGATATGGAGGAAGATAAGAAGATACTTATCATTTTGGGGAGACTTTTCCAAGCCACAGGAAGAGCAATGATAGATGTGCAGAAAGGAGAATTAACAATGCGTGTCAATGATCACACAATTACTTTTAATATTTACAAATCAATGAAATACCCCTGCAAAAGGTAAAGATAATGAATGTTATAGGATGGATGTTATAAGATATCTAAGTGAATACTATTTTAGAACTATTTATGAAGAAAAATCTGAAGTACAAGATTTGGAACACGAGCAAGAAGAGGAATTAAATCAATGTGAAGATCTTTTTAAGGAAAATTCAAACTTTGTTCGAGAAATTTTTGAAGTTTTGGATGTGATAGATAAAGATAAATCATTTTGTTAATCTATTGAAAATTTTGTCCATCTATTGAAAAACCTCTAGAACTAGAGTTGAAGTTACTTCCTAATCATTTAAAATATACCTTTCTAGGAGATTCCTCTACTTTACCATCCTCAAAATTATCAATGGAAGAAGAAGAAATGTTGATGAAAATTCTAAAAAATTTTAAGAAAGCCTTTGGATGGACAATTACTGATATTAAAAGTATCAGTCCTTCAATTTGTATGCATAGAATTCATATGGAAAAGAACTGCAAACCCAGGGTTGATCTGCAAAGGAGATTGAATACTTTTATGAAACAAGTTGTAAACAAAGAAATTTTAAAGTGGGTAGATGTTGGAATTATCTACCCTATTTTAGATAGTGCATGGGTTAGTCCAATTCACTACGTTCCTAAGAAAAGAGGAGTAACTATAACTGTAAATGAACATAATTAATTAATACCTACTAGAAAAATTACAGGGTGGATAATATGCATTGATTATATAAAATAAAATCTTACCACTAGGAAAGATCATTTTCCATTACCCTTTCTAGATCAAATGCTGGTTAGAGTAGCTGGGCATAAATGCTTTTGTTTTTTGGATGGATATACTGGTTATCACCAAATTCAAATATCTCTTGAGGATTAAGAGAAAATAATTTTTACCAGTCCTTATGGTACCTTTGCTTTTAGAAGAATGTCCTTTGGTTTATGTAATGCCCCTGCTACATTTCAAAGATGTATGATGACAATTTTTTGTGATTTAATTGAAAAAGGGATTGAAGTATTCATGGATGACTTTTAAGTGTTTGGAACTTCATTTTACTCATGTTTAGAACATTTATCCAAAGTTCATAAGCGTTTTGAAGAAACAAATTTAGTCATTAACTGGAAAAAATGTCAGTTTATGGTAGCAACAGGAATTGTATTAGGACTTCACATATCAGAAAATGGTATGGAAGTAGATCCTGCTAAAATTCAAGTGATCGCTAATTTAGCTTATCCAAAAAATGTAAGAGAAATCAGGAGTTTTTTAGGACATGCTAGATTCTATAGGTGATATATTAAAGACTTTTAAAAATTGCTAAGCCTTTATGCCATTTACTGAAGAAAGATGCAATTTATAACTTTGATGAGGAATGCCTAAAAGCTTTTAA
>NW_018240456.1:9726-14533 GCF_001263595.1 Phalaenopsis equestris | reverse complement strand
TGTTTTATGTGTGATTAAGAAAATTTGGGATAGTATTTTTAGACTATTATGTGTTAGTATTGATTTTAAGACTTTATTTAGTTATCTAGACATGTTAAAATGATAATTTGGACGTTAAGTTGACTAGTACAAAAAAGTGCACTGACACTTAAGCGCCAAATCCGGAGCTTAAGCGCGGCAGTTTGAAAACATGTGTAAAATTAATATTCTAGAAGGGACAACTGCCTAGAAGTTTGCCAAAACTTGTGAAGGTAGTTTCTAACTGTGTCTAAAAGTTATTGGAATGATTTAGGCCTATAAATAGAAGGGTTTAGTGAAGGAATTTCACCCTAGATCATTTCTAGCCCTAAAGTTTATGAGAGATAGATTTTAAGATGATGTCTTCATGAGAGATGGATTTGAAGAAGAAGGAGGAGACCATGAGGAAGAAATTCATTAGTCAAAGTGCACAAGATATGTATAACAGTTTCTTAGCCATTAGTATTGAAGGGATATCAGACAAGATCAAAAAAATTAAAAATACCATATCTGTATTAAAGACTAAGGTGCTTGGAGACTAAGGTATTGGAGATTCATGCACATCTTGAGCATATTGGATGACAATTGAAAATACAATTTAGCTACACTAGTTATATAGAGCAAAGCAGATAAGGAGATATTTCTTAACCAAAAGTGGATTGAAGAAGATTGCATCAGAGCACATCACCACCGTCCATTTTATCAACTTTATATTCCAGTTGCCCCAGGAGAGACTAATGAAAGACCTAAATTTGTTCCTTCTAATGAAGAATGAAATTAAGTTCTATGTTTAAATTTATGTTTTTGTGTGTTTAAAGATGTTGTCTTTAAGTGTTTTAGTGTTTAAGACTTGCTTTTAGTGTTTGTGTTACTTACGTGTTTAATTGTGAAAAATTGTTAAGTATTTGTATTTAGGAAAATTTTCTCATCCAAGACTATTTGACATTATAACTAAGTGTTTAAATGTATTTGTATTTGTTTGTGAATTTGTTTGTGAATTAATATAAGTTTGTTTTTGTGAAAATTTGTATTATTTTTAGCCTCAAATTGAATTAATTATTATGGAAAATTTTGAGAGAGAAGGGAGTTATAGGAAGTAAAAGTAGTCATTTAAGTGCTATGAGAGCATTTAAGCGTGGTTTACTTAGGCTAATAATGCATTTTACTTAAACTTAACAATTTCGAAAATCGTGCACTAGCGCCTAAGTGCCACATCTCACGCTTAAGCGTGAGCAGCACCCTTACAGGGGAGAAAACCCGAGAAGCAGGTGCCTAAGCACCACTTACCCGCGTTTAAGCACCTGTTCACGAAAATCGGTTCGCGAACGGTTAAAAGTGAAAAGCAAAAAATTGCCATTTTTATCCTCTCGTCACCTTCAACCTCTCAAAAATGCGATTTTGGAGAGCTAGGGCACACCATTAAGTGGAGATTTCTTGGCAAAATGGAGAAAAACTTGCTAGATTCGGATTTCATAATGTAAGAGCTTTACTTCTATGCAAAAATTTTGGATTTCACCATGTATTTTGAGTACATTTGGAAGAATTAAAAAATTCACTATTCATGGTGAAAAATGAGGAAAAATCTATGGAAATTGCATGGGAAGTTTAGTTTGTGCTTATGGGAGTTTAGTTTAGTAATTTAAACTTGATTTTTGAAGTTATTGTTGGAATTTATCAAATTTGTAGAATGACACCAAGAATGAAGTGGAGCAAAGGCAAAGCCCCTTTTGATTCGAGTAAATTTGTTACTTTAAAAGCTCAAGATCGCTATAGTGATGCGTCTCAATCACGTAAACTGATTCAAGAGCGATGTTTTAGAAATCTGGGCGGAGACGTGGAAGATTTAAATGTTCGTCGATAGTGGGAACAATTATGTTATTTTTCTGTTGTGGCAGTTATATCTGTTGTGAGGAAGTTCTATGCAAATCTCCCTGAAGGTGAAGACAATCGAGTTATGGTTTGAGGAAAGTTGGCACCAAAGGTAGTCAACTTGTTTTACCATTTACCACCGGATACATTATGTTTTTATGCAAATTATAGCCCTACTGAAGTGGAGTTAGACGAGATTTTCTCTTACTTGACTATTGGGAGAGGAGTTTGGAAGATCACTAATGAGAGGAGAGTAAATTTCCCAACTTTAAATTTATGTGCACCTTCAAATGCCTGACACTATTTCATTTCTGCTCGTCTACTTCTGACCAATCATCTCAGTGAATTGACCAGAGAAAGAACAACGTTGAACTGTTGTGTTCAAGAGGGAAAGCTCATCAACATTAGAGCTTTGATCTGTCAGACTATCATCAGTTCTGCTATAGCTATTACAACTGCAGGTCTGAGATTTTCTTCCTTGATCTTTTCTTTGTGTGAGCAGGTTGGAGTTAAATATGATAGATGGGAGGAAGTGTTATTACCTCTAAAGCCCATCACTAAGGTGAATGTGAAGACTTATTCTGAGCATTCAATTTTTGGCTGGAGAGGAAGATTTTTCAGAAGCTATCGAATGGAAACTTCTGCTGCTTCTACATCTAAACCAACTACCTCACGTGCTTCTACATCTCGAGGTGAGTCTACTGATACCCGAGACGAGTTATTACAGAAGATGATGGATAATATCAATTTTACCGCTGATAAGGTACAAAATTTATAGTGTTTTGCTGATCATACTGATAAGTATAATAGGAGAAAGAGTGACAATGAAGAGAAATTTTACTCATCTTTGGAGAACCTGATTAGAGGTGACCTAGGAGTGCAATGTCCTCCATATTTTTTATATCCTGATTATGAGTCTGCAGAAAAGTGGTATAGCTGTGGTTCTAAGGATGAGGAGTAGGATTGGGATATTTTTATGTTCGTTTAAGTTGAATACTATGTGAAGTAGTACTGCTACATTTATTTTGTGTTGATTTAACATTCTAGGGTAGTAACTATTGGTGTTTGTTTAATATTGTTTTAGTTAGATTAGGATTGAAATTGATTCTATGTCTTTTGAAAAGTTTAAGAATCTAGCTAACTTAGATCTTAAATTTAAATTTCTGAAACTGCTACCCTGTATTTTTCTTTTATCATGTTAGTTTGCTTGTTTTTATGCTGAGATCATGAAATCAAGTTAGTGTGTTTGTTTACTTTTATGTTTATACCCACTGCTTAGAAGTCTATTGAATCTCAACATGTTAAATTGAAATGAAAATATAGAAAATTTGATCAAAAATTAATTTTACTTATGTTTTTAGTTTTATACTTGTATCATTAGGGTTTAAAAAATTTTGTTCCTGCTTATATATATCTGATGCTAAACTGTTTAATCTGTTAAAAATTTAAGTTTAGGGGGATGAAAAATATTTTCAAAACTGAAATTTTATTTGTTCTCAAATGTGCTACAAGCGAATTTGATTTGAAAAGAAAAAAATTGATTATGTATATGAAGTTATATTAGGGAAGTAAAATTTCATTTTAGAAATGAGTAAGAAAATTTAGTTAAATTTTTTTGTAATGATGAAAAACTTTACGTTAAAAAGTTTTAATATGAGAAAATGATTAATATAAGTAACTATCTTTAGTAAGAAAAAATATATTTTCAAAAAATTTAGATAATTTAGACTTTTATTTTTAATACTTAAATTTTTTTTTAAATAATATTCAAAATTATTATTATATTTCTGAAGACTTATATCAAGACTTTGCTTGAGGAAATGAGTAGTGGAATTCAAAATCATTAAAGGCTATCCAGATATAATGATCTTTGTCTAAAATAGAAAAGGAAAAAAGAAAGAAAAAAAAAAAGAAAAGAAAGAAGAGAAAGAAAAGAAAAAGGAAAAGAAAAAAAAATAGGAAGGAGAAGCTTAAAGTATAAGACTCGAGAAACTCTTAAGCTTATAGATATAATATAGTAAGTAAAATTATTTTTAATTAAAATTTTTAAGTAGAGATAATAAAAAAAACTAAATTCTAAATTTAAAAAATAATTTGTAATTTTCCTTGAAAAGAATAGAGAATCAAAAATCATAGACTTGACTGCTAAATATTCTTATACATTTAGTGTTAACTATAGTTATTTAGAATTTTTCTTAAGTGATGTTATTATATTTAATGAACTAAGATATGGAAATTTAGAAGTAAATCTTTACCATAAATCATATTTTTTATAGAAAAAGAGTTGCTTGAAGAAAGTAACATTTTAAGTTTAGGGGATTTTGATAGACAAAAAATATATAGTGTTTTTAGACGCATTTTTATACCTATTTTTGAGATATTGCGCTTTAATGGAAGGTATTTTTGTGTTTTTCTTGCAAATACAGCTAAAAAAGGTGAAAAATGCTTAAAGGAGTGAAAAAGGATCAAATTTGGAGCAAAAAGGTGAAAAATGTGCAGAAGAGTTTTGCGCCTAAGTGCCAGATCCGGCGCTTAAGCGCCGGTTAAATAGAGAAGTTTGCGCTTAAGTGCTAGAGGCTCCGCGCTTTAGCGCAAAGTCAGTTTCTGCAAATTTTGAAGAGGTTTTTTAGGCACCCATTTGCTTAATAGGTGGTTATAACCACCATAGGCAAAAAATATCAAGAAAGGATGCATCTCTTGGGGAAATACATCAAATCTAGACATATTTTGAAGAGAAACCAAAGCACCTTTTGGAAAATTATAAAAGAAAGAAGAGAGGACTTAGAAAAGAGTCCGAAAGTATTGGAATGTTTTGAAAGTTCTCATTTGGGGAATTAGTTCGGAGAAATTTTTAGGCACCACTTTTACTTTTATTTTATCATTTTTGTTATTTTATTTTGAGTGATTGTAAAGAGAAGAG